>NW_010244119.1:0-22059 GCF_000690775.1 Eurypyga helias
CTTGTTGAACTCCATGAGGTCCCACACAGATGTTCTCTGCATGTTCCATGAATGCCCGCCTGGAGCCAGGCCCCTTCTGTCCTGCCACTGCACACTGAGAGGGTGCTGGTGAGAACACCCTCCTTGGGAAAAAAGAACATTTTCCCTGCGGTTTGACACACGCGTGGCTCAGTCACCAGGTCTGTAGGAGAACACCCCCTCTCCATGGGGCATCCCAGGGTGTGATCCCCACCACTCCTCCTCATTTGGGTGTTTGAACCCCCACAACAAAGCAAACACCGCTTTGGGGAGTGCCTTTTCTGGTGTCTTCTCATTTGACCCTTCAGGTCTCTAACGAGCACCGAGAGTTGGGGAATTGCGTTTCAACTGCCAGTTTTCAGGAGCGATGTCTCGCTCTGCTCTTTCCACCTCCTGGCTCGGTGAGCCAAGTGCCATCCGAAATGCAACAGGAGAGAAGGATAAGTGCAGCAGGAAATCTCTGCAATGCCTAAGTGCAGGGGTTGAAAACAACATGAAAAACCCATGTTGTAGAACAGCATGATTTTGCACAAGGTTTTGTGAAACGTTGATACTGGGCACTCAAAAAAACCCAAAAGATCTTTACCCCATGAACTGGCAGATAAATCACGGCAGAGCATTTTTCTCCTCTAGTTATCCAAGCATAGTACAGAGGTCCACGTGGTTATTTGGCTTTGCCACGTAGCCCTTCTCCCGGAAGTGAATGAATCTCTTTTTTCCTGATTATCCCAGGTTTTAGACATTTCTCCCCAGCTTGTGATATGGAGGTGCAGCAGACCAGCTGCAGTGGTGCTTGAGGAAGGAGGGATGGATGTACAGCCTGATGCTCAGCCACTCTCTCTGCTTTAATGTTTTATATTCAGATAATAGAAAATCACAGTCTGCACGTGAACTCCAGTCTGTTTTCTCTACCCTTTCGGGCCTGATTCACATTCCCTTTGTTACTCTTCATGTTTCATGATGCCTCAAATGTCAGAAACCTCCTTATTTTCCTTGATAGGTTTTGTGATTTCCTTAGTCATCCATATCTGTCCTAGCTCTTTTCTTGTACTCGTATTTCTGAGAAGCCAGCTCATTTCCTGAGTTTTAGACAAGGGCTTTTTCTTTTCCTTTATATTTCTAATCTTAATTTCCTTTTTCTGCCCCTGTCCATCCTCTTCCAACTCCCTTATTTATGCTTTTCCTGTTACACCAGCACTTTGCTCAGTTTCCCTAGGTAAAATGATTTTGACTTTTATAAAAGAATAATCAAAAATAAAGTGACTATGCTTGGTATATCAACACAGGCAAGATTTGTTCTCAGCAGTGTAAATATTCTTGAGATCTAAGAGCCCTTGAAATGAATCTTTCACCTTTGGAAAAAAATGTGCTGATCACATTTGTTTGTGCTCTGTGGAGCGCTGGGCCACGCAGGAAGAGCGCATCAGTAGCCTGCAGTCATTTTTGGACACATACTGCCAGCATCACCTGTAGAAATAGCTGTTAGACAAAAGAAAGAAAGAAAGAAATAGTGAAAAAAAATGGAATCAAGTCTCAGTTCCAATTATTTCTAGTGACAGGTGCAATCTCCAAAGCTGCAGTGATTTCTGCTTGCTTCAGATAACTGTCTCTGCTTTGGATGTCTTTCTCTGAACCCGTTTCAACGTTACTTTGCTGGAGAGTGTGGGACGGGCTGGTGGCCAAGGCTCAGGGTCCAGGACAGACATCGGCATGTGGGCACCTGCAGCTGGCCCTCTGCTTCCCCTGCAACACTCCACGCTTGATGTGCACCCTAAGGATGTGACTTCTTAACTTTCGCCTCATCTTATTTAATAATAATTTTGGAATAAGAAACTCTGATTTAATAATCATTTGCTGTTTAGGAAAACTCACTGCTGTGGCTGCTGCGGCAAGGGCAGTGGCTTCATTAAGAGATTTTCTATGCTTTGCATTTTATTCGGTGTGATGGAATTTATTCCTTCCTCCATCCCCTGCAGGGTCACAGTTGCAGATTCTCTTGACCATCTTTCTTAGCAAATACCAAGGCAACACATTCTTAATATTTCAGCAACATCTATTTCCTCTGTCAGCAATCGAATCCCACTATATTTCCAGAGGCCCCTTGAGTCTCTTTCAACAATCCTTTTTTGTAGTCCACACTTGGAAAAAAATGGTATTTGTCTTAGCCCCTAACGCAATTTCCATTTTCTTTCTCCTGCTGCTCACCTCCACCCCACGCACTCGGGCTCCCTGCACCCTCTGTGCCGTTTGCTTCTGCTTCTGCTGGCTCAGAGGCTTCTTCCCCAATTGATTATTTCTGCACCTTCCTGTATGCGCGCTCTGCACCATTATACATTTATTTGTTGCTAGATAACTCCAGGGCATACAGCTATTTTCTTTGCACTGTTTTCTACCCTTCTATGGTCTCTATTGTTTTCCCCCAGTAACTTCTTGCTGTACGTCGCCTACGAGGGGCAACTTGCCCCGTGGCTAATGACAGCGGCGTTTGGTTTGCTTTACGTGCACTAATGATCAGGGCAGAGGTCCGCCAGCACGTACCATCGTGTGTTAACTAACATGCATCGGTGACAGGGGGGTATTTCAGACACAGGCACAGAAATGGATATGGATGGATAAGGTTGATTAGCCACAGAAAAGGAACTTGGCAGGTTTAAAGTTTGGGATAACTGAGGTGCACTTGGCAAGCTGCATTTCCAGGAAGGTCTCCATCCAGCCATAAATTTGTATTCATGGAGCAAAATGTCTTCTCCTACCAGGGAATAAGGCATGCAAACTTCTGCATCTTCTCCGAAGGCTTAAACAGCACGTGGCATCAATGGTGCCCTCTGCAATTTTACTCCACCTGCGTTAGGAAAATGGGAATGTTTTTCAATGGAATAAATCAACATAAAATCCCAGCACAGACAACACAGGTTGAGATGTTTTATTCCTCCTGATAGATCAAAGTAAATACTAGACTTCCCATTAAGGCTTCCTTTAAACTGAATGTGTGCTAAAACCTGAGCTGCTTTGTTTGCAAGTAGATTGCTAACACATCTCAAACCACATTCCTCTTAATCCAGATACGATCAGAGAGACAGGGCTTTTACAGCTGGGTAAGTGCTCCTCTAGCATTTCACCTCCCGGGATCAGATCAGCTAGCGGCAGGAAAGCTGCTGGGTTGTCGTCAGCCCTGTTAGCAAGAGTTGGGGGAATCTGCAAAATCCCTGTAATTCTGGGATGAGTTGTTTTTCTCGTTCTTTTTAATCATTTAATTGTTTCATGCCTGACTATGTGGATGATAACAATAATTACAGCATTTGTAAGGCTGCCTCGGGTAGCGAAATCACTTTAGAAATAAGGGAAGTGGAGGAGTTCTTCTTTTAAGCACAGGGAAAATGCAGAGTGGCTTGGCCAGCTCCGGTCATCCCAGCCTGGAGCAGGGATGCAGGAGCAGGTCTGGCAAGGGGCTGAGTGCCTGCGGGGCAGCAGCCGTGCACAGCACCTCTTGCAGAACAGCAAATGTCTCCAAATGCGGTAAAACTTTCTCAGAAAAAGAGCAGACAAGCCCCTGTGACTCACAGCGGTGACTCAAGGATGACCTAAAGCCCAAAAGGTCCTTGTAAAGGCCAGAGAATTGGGTTTGCACCTGGGATTTTTCCTAAGAGCTTGAGTGCTTTCCTCCCACAAGTTCTCATGCATAAGAAAGATGAAATCTGGTTACCTGCAGCTCCTTGAGCTCCTGCTTTCACGGAGTTTGGGGGCTGCTAGGTGGAGGGGGGAACAGTTGCCTTGAAACACCATTCTTGTTCTGGTGGGGACCTTGAATTGATGGAAGAAACTCAACCTCTCTTGAAGTTTCCTGACCAACTTAACAGGCAGGAAAAGTTCACCTACTCTAATGAACTCTGGATAAAGATTCAAATAATTTGACAAGGTGAATCTGTGGCTGCTGGGTTTCATCTGTTTCCACCCAAGAGACCTCATATTTTGAAAAAGCCAGAAAAAAGAGGGGTTGTAGGACAAGAACAAGGAGCTGTGGGGCAACTAGGTCATACACAGGACCTTGTGATGGAGATGGAAGACTGAAAGACTCAAAAGTAGTTTGTTTTAAAGGATAGACCCATGGATTGTTATTTTACTTGAACACATAGCTTTGTAGTTGCCAGGATGTAATTCCCTTAACATTAACCCCCGGAGTAACTCATCTGGGAGTCCCATTGGGAGGGGGATAGTCTGGAGGGGCTCACACCTCACCTGAATGTACTGTATGGACAGCATGGGTTCAGGAAACAGTGCTTGAAAAAACAACCATTTCCTGCTACATTCCAGGAATGTATCTGAATTTTGATGCTTTGTCCTCAAAACAGGATTTGCACTTGATTTACTGCCCAGGATGTGTTTGATCACAGCTTGAAGCACAACATGGCGTGCAGCAGCCGTTCGAGGCAGCAAGGAAGCCCAGAGCTGTTTTTCTTTATCTAGCTCTGTGTTAATAGTCTCTCTTTCAGCATTTTGCCCTTTTCTGTGTAATCAAGCAACCTCTCTAGAGCTTCCTTAAATTTTGCAGAAGAGTCCAGGTTAGTAGCTATTAAAACTAGTGTGTTTTTTTTTTAATCTGAGGCAACAGAATTGTGCATTTTGTCATGCCAACTGAGCGAGGTGTTTGGACAGGCAACCCGCCATGGAGAGAGAAAGCAGCTGGCCCAGAACCCATCGAGTTTTCCCTTGAAGTGGAGTGATGTAGAGAGCCATCCAGTGGGATCACAGACTGGCTCTCCACGTAAGAAACAGCCATGGATAATCCTGGCTGGATCAAAAAACATGGCCAGAGCTGCAGTTCTTCCAGATGCTGGGTGGTGCCATGGCTAATCTGCTTTTGTGCAATACCTGCCCTTTTAACTCCTTGCAGTGTGCTCCATACCAAACATGTGTCATTGCATTGGCCAAAGAGGACACACAGTGTTTCCTAATCCATTTCCAGCAGCATCATAAATCGCCAAGAGCCACTTCACAGAGTTGTGATGAGAATTTTTAATGCCCCCTCTGCAGCATGAGATATTTTCAGCCTGCATGGCTCTATTATGATGCTAAGTAGTCTAAAAATGGTGCTTTTCTCCTGCTTTCATCATTTCACATCAAATACAGAGTGTCATCTCTTTCCTAGGAGATCGTGAATGGGGTATGAAAGTCCTGATGTCACGTGCAACAGCAGAATGCTCTGCAGCTATCTGGGCTTCGAAGAGTCTCTCTGGCAGCACTGATAGGTTTTGACTTCATGCAATTCAAGTAATTTGTTCATCTTCTTATTCTTCCACCAATATTTCCAGCCAGCCAGGGGAAAAAAAATATATATTTTTAGGCTTTCTTTCTGTTGCAGGTGTAGATGAGCTGGTAGTAGAAAATTCTTTGCAAAGAGCTTGGTGTGCATGAAGTTGGGGGAGCTGCAGGCAGCGCGTGGAGTGCACGCCGCTTCGCTTGCGCGTTTCTATCAGGCAGCCTGTGACACCGAGTGAGAAGAAGACAAGCGTCAATTTGTCTGTCGGTAATTTTGGCAGCATCCCAGTTACTTTTAATCAAGTATTTAAAGACTTCACGGCTGGTGGCCAGGCTCCTGCTGCCGTTTCAATGGAGCAATTTACTCTTCTGCCTCTCATCGAGCCTGGATCTATTGCAGAATGGCACGATGTCATCGGAGGCGTTACGGCAGAGCCGTGCTGCATGGGGCTGCTAGGCATGGGTCTATATCAGCTAACATTTCTGCGCTGCCACAGAGCTATGCAAATATTGAACTGAATGTCAGGTTTCTGCTGGAGATGAAGCTCGTGCAGGCACTATAGAGAAAGTGAAGGACAGAGTACAGCTTCTCCTTCGATTTCCATTTGGCTCCTCGTGAAGATGGTCACCCCAACACAGAGATAAAAGCTGGGAGTTAGATGGTCTTACCCATCCCTACCACACGCACACTCAGAGCCAGGATGCACTGGGAGTTGCACCCTTCAGGGCACATGGATTTCAGCAGCGAGGAATCTTCTTGGCCTCACAGAGCATCCACAGCCCAGCAGCCGTTGGACTGCACTGGACCCCGAGAAGTCACTGCAAAACAAGGTGCCGAAGCTTCCTCTCCTGTCTGCATTGCTGCAGGCACTCTGCTTTCTCTGCTGGGTACAGAAAACAAGAGGCTGATCTATGTGGCCCTAAATCCCCACTGCCTGCAGAGCTGCTGCTGGCAAAACCACCCAGCTGGTGAATACATTTTGTTTTAACTTGATGGGGGTTTTTTTTATTATTATTGTTATAACAGCCCTTAATCATCTGGCAGTCTTTAGCTCTCCTCAATGGAGAGAACAAAAAATATGCAGAGGGGCTCCTAATGGGAAAATATAAGTCAGTTTGACACCGAATTCCCCCTGCTCCTGGAAGATCCTGTAGCAAAAATGGTTGCTGCAGCTGAAGAAAGCAAGAGCAGTTTCACTGTTGTCGCTGGAGTATCTCTTTCCTGCCTTGCCATCAGAGCAATGATGCACTGCTCCACTAAAAAGCCAGGTCTGGACCCCAAAGTGGGGTCTCCCTCCGATCACCAACTTGGAAAATATTGGCATCAGTGACCTGCCTGACACTCTAGGTGATGTATCGTCTTGAGATTGTAAAACCCAGAAGCCACGTCTATTACTTGTAGGCTTGTAGTCAGGCTACCCAGGCAATTTCCATTAAGCCCTTCATGGTAATTTTCCTGAGGTTGGCTCAGCCAGCAGGTGAGATCTCTTTCCAGCTGGAAGCTATGGGAATGTGCTGCAGCTGCTCCCTGGGAGATGGGTGTTGTGGCTTAACCTCAGCTAGCAATAAAGTACCATGCAGCCACTCACTCACCACCCCACCTCCCTCCAGTGGAGAATAGAAGAAAAAGACAAGGAAGCTCATAAATTGAGATAAGAACAATTTAATAATTGAATATAAATTAATATTACAGTGATACTAATAATATTAACAATAATACTACTACTAAGTAATTAAAATAATAGGAAATAAAACATATTATACGATTGCTCACTACCTGCCGACTGATACGCAGCCAGGTCCTGAGTAGCGAGAGACAGAGCCCAAGAGTGATGGCAGCAGAGTCCGAGTGAGCCCCACAAGCGACAGTACAACCAAGAAAAGCTAACTGACCCACCAACTCACTAACAAACAAGCAAGCTAACCAACAAGCAAGTTAACAAGCGAGCAAGGAAAGGAGTTATGACTCCCTGGCCCACTCCCCACTTAGATGCGGAGCATGAATGAAATACCCCCTCTGTCACTTTGGGTCAGCTGTGTGAACTGTGTGTCCCTCCACACTGTTTGTAATGGGAAAGTTGGGAACACAGGGACAGAAGCTGAAAAAATCCTTGAATTTGGTGCAAGCACTGCTCAGCACCAGCTAAAAACCACCCTATCAGTACTATTCTCAGGGCAAATCCAAAAAACATAGCTTCATACCAGCCACTGTGAAGAAAATTAACTTTGTTCTGACTAAAACCAGCACATTAGGTAAAAAAAAAACCCCAAACCAAAACCCTTGTCTGTAAAAGTAAAGGAGTCACGATGTACTTGAGACTATGCTGTAATTCAGGCAACACCTACTGAAGCTCCAGACCCAACCCTGGTATTTAAACAGCTCATTCTCCATCTTAAGGTGTGTTGGAATCATCTTTACATTTTTGAGGACCAGCCCTAATTTTTCATTTTGGAGTTTCTGTGTTAAACAAAAAAACTGCAGTTTTCCTGCAGCGGAAAAGCTTAATTTCTCTCAATAAAACCAAAAATTAAGTCCTGTTTCTCTGATCCTGGGCTATTTGGCAGTGTGCTGGATATCACTGTATTCACAGGAGACGTTATAACCAGAAATACAAGCAGGTTATTATTACTCATGCTCAGCCTGAGTTTTGATGGGTCTCTCCAGGATCCTCTTCTATTCACTGTTTATTTTCATTAGTGGTTTGGACGATATAACAGATGATATAGTTACAAAACTCGGGAATGATATGTGGTGGAAGAAGTTGCGAGCGCTCTGGAAGGCAGGATTGCGGCTCAGATTGATCTTGGCTTGTTGCATTGCTGCTCTGCACAAGGTGAAATTCGGTATAAAGGGTAGCAAAGCCTTTCTCAGTAGAGCAAAATCAGGTCTGCAAAATGGGGAATAGTGACCCTGGCAGAAGTGTGTGCTAAAAGTATTTGAGGCCCATCATGGATCACAAGAAAAACATGGCCCAGCAATGCAATGCTGTTGCTAGGAGAAACAGCAAATACCATTTTCCGAGGGCTGGAGGACTGTGGTATGGAAAGTCATTACTCCGCTTGGCTCATCATGGGATACACCAAGGCCAGGTATGGGGGAAAATCTGGTACCTGTCGGGATAGTGGGACACAGGGATGTGCTACCTTTGCATGCCGTAGGGTTTCCGAATGGGTTTGGTAGGGCTGGTCTGGGCGTGCATCCCCCAGCTTTGGGGCAGGAGGTGGAACTGCGTAGACTTTTGAGACCTTCCTGCTTTAGCATTCGTGTCACCTGCTCCTCATGTCACTGTGCCACCCGGCTCATGGCTCAGCAATAAACATGTTTATGCTGTTATTATTTACAGCTTTGTGTCTAGATAAAAGCAGGTATTTATATACTTGCAGTAAACTAAGATCTTTATATGTGCAACTGCTTCTGGTTGCTGTTTAGCCAGTGAAGAAAGAAGGTTTGGCATTTTCAAGCCTTTAAATGTTTTATTTAGGAAATAAACCTGAATCTGTTTGGATCTCTTTCTGTCTGAGATAAATGAAATCCTAAATTGCTCCAGAGTGTTTGAGTTTGGTTGCCCTGAGAATCATAGAATTACAGACTGGTTTGGGTTGGAAGGGACCTTAAAGACCATCTAGATCCAACCCCCCTGCCATGGGCAGGGACACCTTCCAGTAGACCAGGTTGCTCAAAACCCTATCCAATCCAGTCCTGGACCATTCCAGGGAGGGGGCATCCACAACTTCTCTGGGCAACCTGTTGCAGTGCCCTACCATCTTCACCATGAAGAGTTTCTTCCTTAGATCTAACTTGAATCTAGCCTTGCTCATTTTAAAGCCATTATCTCTTGTCCTGTTGCAACATGTCCTTGTCAAAAGTCCCTCTCCAGCTTGCTTGTAGCCCCCTCAGGTACTGGAAGGCTGCTCCAAGGTGTCCCCAGAGCTTTCTCTTCCCCAGGCTGAACAAACCCAACTCTATCCTCAGCCTGTCTTTGTAGGAGACGTGCTCCAGCCCTTTGATCGTCCGCTAGCCTGGTCAGGTCACTGACATGTTCACTGAAGGCTAAGGCTGAGCATGTAGGTGGCACTGAGCAGATGTCAGCTGGTGGTTTCAGGTTGGGGTTGCAGTCCCCTGGGAGCCTTGGAGCTCCTCTGCAGCATCTTTGGAGTCTGAATAAGAAGAATGCTGATGGAAAATTGTGAAGGCTCACAAACTGAAAAATGGTTGCAAGCTTTTGTTTTAGACTCTAAATATCTACTCTGATATTTTTTAATGTATTTAACTGCATTTAGTTACTTAACTTTATGTATTTATTTAACTGCATTGCTGGCATACGAAAATGATTTCAGTAATTTCATGAGGTAGGCAGCGGACTAAGGTTTCTGTCAGAGTAAGAGCTTTTAATGCATTTCTTAGCTTTAGCCTGTTACAGAAGGTCTCCTTTCACCATGGCAGGACTGACCCTATTATTAGCCAAGTCCATCTTTGTACATTTCCACTGGAATAAAATAGTATCTGACCATGTAACAGATTCCCTTTCAATGAAGTACTGGTCAAGATCCTTGTGAAGGCTCTCGTTTGAATAAATTCTTGGCAGAGCTCTGCGTAATCAAATTTCCATTGAATAAGCTGTTAGCAGAGCACCTTTTAACTCAATTCAGATAGTTAGAGAGGAGCCCTGGGAGCCAGGAGTCTTCAGTTTTGTCTCTGGGTGAGCAGCTGGAGGTCTGTCCTCGCTGTGTCTGCAGAATGGGGATATCCTTGCCGCCGTGCTCAAGATCAGGCAGGGTTTGGAAGTTCCCTAAAAGCCATCAAAATGTTTTATCGGGTGCAGTGACAAGATTATGGAAGACAAACATTTATTTCCATATGATCTGCATGATGGTTCCAGGCTTAATGTTTGATATGTGAAGTGGGGTGACACTGAGTATAAAATTTTGGGGTAACATCTCTATGTAAATTCTTTAAAACTGCTCTTTCCTGTATTTCTGGAGATACTCAGTCTTATTTCCTCATCTGTGTCATTTCTGAAAAGGTGGTAGCAAATGTCCAAGCGAGCAAAATGTACCTCTTTCTCCTCCCAAATGTAATTTGCCTGTTATTCCAGCTTTCCATCTGATCTTGGGATTATGAGTGGTTGCTTTCATGCTACAAATCTTTATAATGGGATTAAGCGGATAAGGATATGTAGAAAATGATTAGTGCTCTCCTGGGAGCCATTAGTGGTTTGTAAAGGCCCTCACAGAAGTAACATCTACCGAGTTATGTTGTGCAGGAAGAAACTTGCACTTCATTTAACACTAATTTTAGAGAAGCTGAGGCTCTTTGGCTAATAAATATTGATTCCTTAGTGATTTTCTGAGAATTGACAAGCATATAGTTGTAAACAGAACTGAGGTTCTGGCTGTAGTGTGGATAATACGTAGAAAATCACAAATTTCATTAACTTGTTTTTTGGATGAAGGTATGCAGGCAAGATGGAAAGTCTCTATTCCCTCTTCCCTCTGATCCTTCACAGCTCAGCAGGACCGAAGGCAGCAATAAATTTTTCTGAGAAAACATCCTCAAATTCCCTTGGGTGAGACCCTGAGCACCTCTCCAGCCAAGCTGAGACAGCCCGTGGGGGCTGTGTTGGGGTTTCCCATGCCAGAGCATCGTCGGATGCCGAGGTTTGCAGCAGGTTCAGGGCTCCCCAGTGCACACAGATACACACGGGAGTGCAACGGGGAGAAAGAGCTCCTCTGCAAAGACTTTATTCACCACCTCACAGACTGCAGCAAGGAGCTTGCTCTCTGAAGGCACCAGCCATCCTGGTCTGCTGGAGATAAGAGCTGTGAGATTAGCTCCCCCAAAGGGACACCCACCCCTTGCTCCGAGGTTTTGGTGTTTTGTGCCAGCTGCTCCGTGAGCAGCAAGATCTGCGTGCAATCCTGTTTGTGTCACAGCCAACTGGCATCCTCCTCGGATTTAGTGTATTTGCAGCGCACGTCAGAAAGCTGTGTCTCTTTGACTTATTACTGTGCTCTCTGGGAATTACTGCTGCCACCAGCCAAGAAGGACGGGGACCCCCTGTTGCTCCCCATCTTGATGACGTCAGCAGGCTCAGGGTTGTGTTTTCAATAGAGTTACTATGTGGAGTTACAGTCGTCTTCTGAAGGGAAGTCGGATTATTCCAATTGCATTAGGATATTGGCATGGTTTACACTATTTAAACAAAGCAAACTGTCTGTTTTATGGTGAAGGGTGGATGCATAGGCAAATAAACATGCAGAGAACTTGGTGAAGAAGAACTGGCTTAAAAGTCTGAAAAGCTTCTTTATTGGAAACTCTAAACTCAAGTGCAAGGCATGAGAAAAGCAAAGATGGCTAACGGTGAGCAGATAACAATAAATACCATCTCTCCAGGTTGGGTGCCTGGTGCTGTAAGTAGCAACTCCTTGGGGAAATTCTGGGCTGCAGGGTAACATGGCTAGCAGCCAAAGTAGCCCTTGCTTCTTCAAATGCTTCCTAATTAAATTCTGACTATTAATCTGTCTTCCTGGGTTAGAGTTCTTCTATTAAATAACAAATTAATATGAAGCATCTTGAAGTAGAGGCATGAGGTTGGTTTGATTTGAAATCGGGTAACGTCCAGCCCATGTGAAGTGGAAACAGGCTGATTTGTGGCTGAGGCATAGTGAAGGCTTTGGGTCTTTTTTTAATTGATCCTAAAGCTGTATGGGCTGCCCTATTCTCCAATGCTCTGATTAAGGTGATTATAGAATTAGCTGGAAAAAAAAAAAGATACAGGGATGACATTGCTGTGCAGAGATATTCCTGTGTTCCTCATTTCAGGCTCTAATCCTCAGAATGACTCATTCCCTTTAATATTTTTCATAAAGCTACTGACATTGCATTGTTATTTACCTGGATAAATCTGTTCATGGCAGCAGCATTCAGCTGCTCACCTGCCCTCACTCCCCTCAAGCACAGCGGAGAGAAGCATCCTTCTCCATCTATCAGCTGTGCCCAAGCAGCAGCAGCTCTTCTCCTTTGGTGAACTTCAGGCTGAGCTTTTTGGGAATCATCATGTCAAAGCTGGTGGATGAAACTCATTCTTGAAATTAAAGACCTGCTGGAGCTGAGGACCTTGAGGACCCGGGAGGGTGTCCACCTGCTCGTCCACGCAACATACAATTTCATCCACTTATTATCAAAGGTTCTAAAAAGCTCATGGGAAGATGCAGGGTTGAATTCAGGCCATAACCTGATGGCCTTTGGGCACCCCTGCCCTAAATCCCTCCTCCAAAGGGCCCTGGAAAGGACAGGGATTTTTAATAAATGAGGATCTATTTATTCTTGAGGGTTTATGGGGTGACCTTGCCGAGATGTGAACTTGCTGTTCTTGGGAGCTCTCATCTTGAACCCCAGCATGGCTAGGGCATGCTTTTGTCCCTTGTGGGCTTACCCAGGCTTTGACACTGTGACACTCCTAATTCCTTTGGTCTGCTGGGCTCTTCCCACCCCATTAGATTATAAAGTGTTTGGGGCCCGGACTGCTGTCTCCTTTTTTATACCAAGTGCAGCAGGAACTGGATCTTGGTGGTGCTTCCTATGCACAACCATAATAAATGTGATTAATATGCGAGGGTGTAACACGACTTCTATTTAATTTGCGAGTGACTGAGGTGGTTAGGAAGGAGTGATTCAAATATCACATAGCTTCACGACCAGCCTGAATGCCAGGGTGCTCTCCGCTCTGCAGCAGCTCGTGTCAGCATTCCCATTCGTGGTTCCCCCACCTCCTACTGCATGAAAAAACCACCTCAGCACACTTTAGGAGAATCTGTCTGAGTGCAATTTTCTCTAAACACCTAATTTTCTGCCAGGTCAATCACACCTATTTTCTAATATACAGCTGTGACACCGTAATGACTTGTAAAGCACCGTCCTGGGTGCCCTCCTATCTACATGAGAGCAGTCACGGCATCTAACCACCCTGCTCTGCTTCATCCTTCCCTGACCTAAACGGCACACAACATCCTGCTTTTATCAGGCAAGAGAGCCTCGCAGCAACTTGGTGTTTAAGTCAGATGGCTGTAGTCCATTAGCAGCTGCCCAAACGCTGAGCTCTGCCTTCCAGAGTAGCTGATCCCTCTGATAGGTCATTTTTTTATTAGTTTGAGATTCGACTTGGGAGACTCATGAGCACAAAGACAGACTTTTCCTTGGGTTGAAAGTGAGGATGGAATTTAAAGCAGGTGAGGAAGGAAGCTATAAAAGTTCTCGCTGTTATTCACCTTTATTGGGCAACATGGGTGATGTAAAAGGGAGAGGAAGAAAATGCATCACTGGTAATTGAGACAAGCCGCACGGAGAGAGAAACCCGCAGAGGCCAATAGAGATTCACATGCTCACCTGGATTCCAAAAGCACATAAAAAAACACCAGCAGAGGAACAAAATTATTAAAATAGAGGAGAAGGGTTTGCACACTTCTGCTTAGAAAATTAGCGTTTAAGTAAGATATGTATGATGTCTGGCGTGTTTTAGCAGTAGCTTCATAGAGCAGTTCATGGATCCTGTCTGTGCTGCAGAAGGTTCACCAAGGGGTGTTACTAAGGAAATCAGAACAATCAATATCTGAAGAGCCAGCCCTGAAAATCCTGCTGTTGCTTCCTCACCCCTCCAGTTCAGCCCCCAGAAGAAGAGGGAGCAAGTCTGCTTCTCCATAACCTGGAGATCAGCTCACTCTGGGCTGATCTCGTCTTTCTGGGTTGGGTGTCCACTAGCAAAGCCCCTCATCTCTCATTTTTGTCACGGATAGGAGTGAACATGTGTGGCTCAAACCAGACGAGAGCGCGGTGTTAGTGCAGTGCCAGTGTGCAAAACACTTCTGTGTGTGCTGGGTGTGCAACCGAGGAGGAAGCTCCAAGACAATTTTGTTTTCCCTTTATCTCCTCCTGCTCTCTCCTTCCCTAATTGAAATCTGCTGAAGGAGATGCGGAGGCAGTTTGGGGGAAGCGAGCAGAGATGGTTTTTAATAATAAGCCTATTGAAGACTTCGTGTGTTCTGCCTAATCCTTTGTTTGCCCTTGTTGGATATCAACTCGGTGAACACACGCTATCAGTTTAATTAACGTGAAATAGATAATGCGAACAAGGAGCAGCAATACAGAGCACTGCCCCCCTCTCACTCCAATCAGATCACTCCCGACTGTTGCTCCAGGCTGGAGCAATATTTTGAACTTTGGAGAAGGTATTGAGAGACAAGATAAAACGTAGGGCTGATATTTGATATTGCTTTTACTGTCCGCTGCAAAGCTGTTCACACTGAGGAGCTGGAACTCAGGCATGGCTGGGTATCCCAGTGGGGTGGCATGTGGGACCTTTGTGGTCAATCCCTTCCACAGGAGATTTAGTTTGTGGGACATACCCCAGGGCTTTATTGCGATAATAAAGGCAGTTGTATCTGGGAGCCAGGTGAGGTATGGGAACAGTTCAGAATTTCTCTTTATGGACCTTTGATTTTGGAGTGAAGGGGGAGATTAATCCATATAGTGCACTGCTCCTTATGCCACCTTGATGGGTCCCTAACAAATAGGGGTATTGGATACAGCATTCCTGAGAAAAGGAATTTTCAAAGTGTATTCTGTGTTGTTTGGTTTTGATAATCATTCTATACCCAGAGTGTCAACCACCATAATACCTTTAGCTGAAGCTATGATGCAGCTCATCAAAGAGTAGCCTTTAACTACTCTGTTGCAGCAAGTGGGTTGTTTCTCATCATCACTTTCCAGTAAAACTGTTTCCTCTTGGTGTAGGTTTGTGATTCTATCCATCCTTGCAGTAGGCAATAACCTAGATCAAAACCAGTCATTGCCTTCTTCCTCACACTGAACGACCTGCTTTCTCACCAGAAATTCTCTTCTAGGCTGAGTTTTCTCCTTTTAATTGATCCTATAGTTTAAGATTGTTTTGTAATGAAACTTTTTAGGACTTCAGTTCATAACAATCTTTTTTAAAAAAAAAAATAATGAACGAAACTCCTCCTTTGCTGAGTGACTACTGTGACCTAATTGTCCTTTGTCACTCATTGACTCTGTGGACCATGGCAGATTTAATCTAATGGGGTGAAACAAAACTCAAAAAATGTCCCTAAATGTGTGTGTGTGTTAGATCTCACCTCTGGAGTCGTTACTGTTTGCCCAGGTAAATAATTTGGAACATTACATGTTGCTGGATACGCACTGCACTTGCCCAGCGAGCACGTGTGAAGATTGCTGATTACAGTAGGCAGCAAAGAAGGGCTTTTGTCACGAAAATCCCACTCTCGTTCAGCAACTGTTCAAATGCCATTAAAGACAGCAGACTCTTAGTGCTCTGACTCCAAGTTGTTTGGGTGTAGCAGGATAATTCCCGGTTGCCAACACAAGTTGGCAATTTCTTCTCGGTTTCAAAGCTAACTTGCATCTCTCTGTTTTGTGCAGCACGACTTTCCTCTCTGAGTAATAGGAGATGATTTACTGGATGACAAATCTAAGCCTTGATGAGATGTAAGGTGTACTTTCAATAAATTAAATATTTTTCCAGAGCAGAGAGTTAACATGGAAAACTAAAGATCCAAAACAACCCTGGTTTCGCTTCCTGCAAGCCATTGACTCCCACAATGTCAGTTCCCCAGCAAAATCGTTTCCACTATGCAGCTCTAAGTTTAGTTGCTGATTAGATATCCAGGATTGTTAATAAATGATATTAAAGATGAACCACTCTGGGGTGGATGTCCCTCAGGAGTGACGTTTTGTTCCTTATAGCCAGTGTGTCTTCAGGACCTGGCCACTGGACTTCGGTATCTCCTTTTTCCTGTGAAAGTCCGCATAGTCCCGTACCTGAAGGGGCTACAAGGAAGCTGGGGGGGACTTTTGACAAGGGCCTGTAGTGACAGGACAAGGGGTAACGGGTACAAACTGAAAACAGGGAGGGTTAGATTAGATATCAGGAAGAAGTTCTGCACAGAGAGAGTGGGGAGGCAGTGGGACAGGTTGCCCAGAGAAGCTGTGGATGCCCCATCCCTGGAAGTGTCCAAGGCCAGGCTGGATGAGGCTTGGAGCAACCTGGTCTAGCAGAAGGTGTCCCTGCCCATGGCAGGGGGGTTGGAACTGGATGAGCTTTAAGGTCCCTTCCAACCCAAACCAGTCTGTGATTCTATGATTCTATTCCACTCACTTAGTCTTCCAGGCATGAACTGAACAGGCTAAATAATTTATGCCTGGGTGACTCTTAAGTAAGATTTGCAAGATCAAGCCTCAAATATCCTACCTCTTCCTTTCCAACATATCGGTCCCAGAGCAATATGTGCACGTGATGTTCTGGGTGGGTTCACAGGGTGGCAAATTAAAATAAAGGAATCGATGTACTCTATACATGTCGAAGGATCAACCTCTTCCTCTGTGTGCTCGTACATACAGATTAGGTATGTTACAATAAATCAATGTGTTAAATTCCTACAGGGATGCTGGAGGTATCTCAGGACTGCAGGGATAAAGCAAGGGGTTTTATCGCTCTTTCATCAGTAAACATTGCAAATGATCGATTAGACAGTGAAATGTTCAGGACAGCTTTTGATTATTAGGTCTTCAGCTTCTTAAGCCTCTCTGAACTGTGTTGGGGCTGCCAGGGGTCCTCTGGAGCATCTCTTCCCTTATCAGCACCGCAGGACCGAGGGCTTTTATCCCTCTTACGGAATGGCTCATCCCTTCAGCATCATCTGTGCCAAGGATGCGGTGTTTCTCTCATTCCATCGAACCTCAGGCATGCTGCAATTGTTGAAATTAAACAACTTTAAAATATCTCAGCAAACAGCACTGATTTGGAATTAATCACAATTTTAATTTGACAGAAAGCAATCCCGCTCCACTCGCTGTGATTTCTCCTCTCCCCACCCACACATGGAGCCTGCTGCAGGGTGTCTGAGGGAAATGAGACGTACAGCCTGCCCTGCCTGGTAAAAGCCTATTTAAGTGATCAGCCGTAGACTTGGTTGGAATATTAGGCGGTAAAACAGGTTTTCTAGAAAATGAGATTGCCCCTGGCACTGGTAAATCCATTCAAAGGTTCAAGGAAGTCGGGTGGATATGGTGACATTTGGGAGGCAATAAGTATTTTTCTTTCTTAATAATTCGTACACTCAGAGACTATAAATTAAATAGTTTTCAAACACAGGATCCAATCCTGCTCTTGTCCTCGTTTTGTGCCTGTTTCCATCTCACTTATTTCATAGGTCTTAATACTGGGAGAAAAAGCTTGGACATAATTTCTGAAGGAACATTAAAATCCAAGCATCTTCTGTGGTTTCTGGTCGGGTCCATGCACATGGGAATTGACCAACTCTGCTCCATCAAAAACCTGATGTTCTAATGGCGGGGGAGGAACCAAATGGGTGGTTTTGCCCAGGCCAGGCAGTGACAAGGACAATGCTTTCAGCCTTGGACAACTCCAGGAAAGGATCCCTCATCCTGGCAGTGCGTTTGAAGACCCTGTGATAGATCGCTATCCAGGTTGGCCAGTTTAGCCAAATGCTGGTTTCTCTGAATGACGGGAGATGTGTGCAATGTGTGGTTTTAGTAAATTAAGTGTTACAAATGCTGCTACCACCCATCCTCCCTTGCATATGTTCCCTCTTTCCCCAGTATTAAAAAAACCCAAATAGCCTGCAAAGCAAAACTGTCTTGAATCTTATTGCCTCGTCTACCGCATTACAAACAAGGAGAAATCTTATAAACCAACCATATATACCATGGCTGGTCCTGGCTGTACAGAATAGGACCATAATAAAAGAGATTGTGCATGCTCACGCCTAGTTCTTGCTAGATTAACTTTTAAATATTTTCAGTTTCCAAGAGGAAGAAACAAATAAATGAAGTGCTCTTCCCTGGGGCTGCAGCAACTGTTGGGAGGATTTTGATTACTGTTGGCTGTGTTGCTGGAGAAGACAACCGAGATTAAATATTTGGTGAGGGGCTGGAAGAGACGAATCCCAGCAGTGGCAGAGGACACAGTGGTGTTCTCCCCGCAGCCCTCAGGCGGTAGTGGGAGGTGAGTCTCTGGGAAATGCCAAACGTTTCCATTCCTTTCACCCAATCCTTTCTCCAGAACTGGGAATAAAGGAAGGTTTTTCCAATGGTGCTGAGTTAGGGAGGAGAGAAGTTGGTTCACAGGTGTCAGGAGTAGAGGAAAGGAGTGGGGCTGACCTCTTTGGGTCTCAAACTGGAGGCAGGTGGTGTAAGTCAGCACAGGCTCTGCCGAAGCCTTGCAGAGGGGAAAAGAAGCTGCATTCAGGTGTTATCCCTGTCCTGCCCTCTGTTACCCTCTTGTAAACCAGAAGGAGCTTTGCTGGCTTCAGCAAAGAGAAGACTTGGCATCGCTAACGCTTCAAGGGATGCTCGAACAAAAACTGGCAGAGCACATGGCCTGATTTTTGGGACCTGCTGAAGGTAAGTCTGGCTTCAGCTGAAATCCATGGGAGCTGCAGGTGTTTGCATCGCCGGGTCTGACAGAGTGAGAAACACAGCCACCCCGTGCTGCCTGGCTTCCAGGAATATTAAAAGGCTGCTGTTAAGCAAACTGTTAGAGTGGCGTCTTCAGGGTGCGTGCCAAGTTTCAGCCTGGTGCAATCTGAAAAGTGGAGATAGAGAACCTGGGAAATTGAGATGCATAATGGAAGCACTGACAGATGCTTAACTGAAATATTTCCAAGGCCCTGATGGCAGGATAATTTTGTCTATCTGACTTTAGTTTTGGAGTTTGGTTGATAGTTGCAAAGAGGGAAGAGGCAAGCTTGAATCTTTGTTCGGAAGGAGTCTGCAAGACCAGGTTTCCTGTTGTGCCATGTTACAGTTACTTTCAACACGATTCTTGTTTCTGATTAAAATAATTCAATGTGTTTCTGCAGCTGGCAGGAGGTTGAAGCCATTTGTGCAATGCGAAATGTAATAAATGTTTCTGAAGGCAGGGAAAAATATTTAGCAAATCTAAACTAGAGTCAAGTCCCATCTCTCTTAATTTGACTAAACAAGGCGGTAGATAAGGCTCTTGCTTTTGCCGAGCAGGAATTTCAATTACTCTCAGGAAGTTTTCAAATTAAGAAGAACAAGGCTAACAATGACAATCATTTCCTTAGGTTTCAAGTTCTGTAATGTGATGAGCCAGGATTTAGGAGTGCTTAAAATGATAAGCGACTCTGTAGTCCTTGCCAATGCCCGTGCACTCTGGTTATTTATGGTAAAAGTGCCGGGGGAGCAGGACGCTGTCCTCTCCCAGCAGCCGACCGCGGCCGCTTTGGTGCCTTGTCTTGCGTGAATGAATTGCTGGTCCCTCTTAAGATTTCAGCGCGAGGGTCTATGCAAACAGAGTGAAATTTTGAAGAGAAAAACCAGGCGGCAGGAGTGAAACATCAGCCTGTGAAAGCAGGTCTGACCGACTGCAAAGCCGATGCTCGGCACAAGAAAATATATGGAGTGACCATGGGGCTGCTTAGGCAGGTCCATGTTGGGGATGGGATGTGGGAAGGCAAATGCAAGAAGCCAAGAGGGAGAATAATACTGGGGTTATTTTTCTATTTTTTACTATAGCATATTTTCATTTTTCAAACCTCTCACTACTCCTGATGCTCAGCTCTGGGTTGTCCCAATTTCCTTATAGCTTTCCTCATGTACTGTGGCAGAACTGGGTGGCACTGTTAAGCCAAGGTCTCCTGTGAGAGAAGAAGGGTACTGACCTGCAGCTGGATATCTAAAACCAGATTTTCTTCTATTTTTTTTCTGTCCAACTGGACCTACAAACCTGTCTCTGCCTGTGGCCTGACACAGCCACAGGAGAGAGGCAGCCAACAGCCTCATGCCCACTCGGTGCTGCGAGGAGGTACCACCTCCAGATGCTGTGCCGGCACCTCCAGAGCCTCCTAATCTCACCTGGAGGTCTCGGACACTTCTATCTTTCCAGGGAAGAACAAAAGCAGAAGATGTCAGAGGTGATTGCCACACCAACCTCATCTCATTTCATTAGTACAAGCTCAGCCCAGGGAAAGCTGCTGATCCCACAGAGCCTCTGTGGAGGATTGATCCAAGCCTAGATCCAACCGGGGAACTCATATTGTGAGTTTTTGGCCTGCAACTACATTAATAAAGAGGCTAAAACAAGCCTCAAATCTTGTTCCAAGAAGCTAGACACAAGCCATCCTGTTTAAGAAAAAAAAAAATTCTGTATTTGAGTTGAAGTGGAAATAGGACTATTTGTTATATAAGAGCTACAGTGACGAGACATTTGAGGAATGTGGATTAATAGATCCGAAAGCCCATATTGGTCTGTGCTTGGTTCCTCTGGCCTCTCTCAGCAGCTTTTCGGAGGGATGAGATGGCGCGAAGGGATGAAAGCAGGCGGGAGGCCAGGGCAGCCGACAGCCTCCCTCAGCCCTCTATTGATGGCTCCACTGAAACCAGCAGCAGGTCATTTTTAGTCATAACACTCGTGCATAAAGCCCAAGGATAGCTAGATCATGGCCAAATTTAATAAAGCTACGAGCATTTTTAGAGTTGTTTTATTTGTTTTCTATTATGTTTTTTATCACACTCTTATTAGGCGGCAGATATTCTGTGTCCACTTTCAATCTCTTTCCATCAGGCGGCTGCATTGATAATCAATTTTTTGAAGCACAGATCTTTTCCGGGTTTGAATTACTTGGATTTTATTAAATAAATGTGCATTTGTGTAGAATGGAAACTTTGCTCCTTATCAGGATCATCTGTCTTGGTGAAATGACTTGTAACAGCTGTTCCATGAAGCAAAATCTGATAGAAACACTGGGACTAGATATAAACACAAACATTAGTCACCATGGAAACAAAAGTTACTGTGAGATGGCTCCAAAAGCTGTGTTTCTATATGTTTCCTATCCTAACTAAATATTCCCATGGGATTTTGCCAGCCACTTCATTTAAAGCCATCTAGGAAATGTTCCGCTTGCATGCATACAAATCACACAGGAGCGGCACCTCCAGATTTGGGTACCACCTAACTGCACTGTTAGAATTGATGGGGTTATTGATTTGTCCCAAATGCTGGAGGCTGGGCAAGGACAAACAGTCATTTTAAAATATCAAAGGGCAAAGCTGAATTTAGGTACTTGGGGAGGAGAACGCTTGTGGTTTAACCCAGTTCCAGACTGGGATGCTAGCTCTGAATCCCAGTGTGGTGTGAAGGGTCGGGATGCTCTGCCCACATGCTGGGCTGTAATCTGGATAATCAGGGGGTTTTGCTCCTCCATCAGCTAGTCCTGTGGCTTCTCCATGGGTTTTAAAAAAATACATTGAAGAAGAAGGTTCATCCCCTGCCAGGAGGGCTGCAATCAAAAAATGGTTTCTCTGTTGACAGGGGAGCTGTATCTTTAGATAACCCTTGGAGACTGCTGAAATAAATCGAATTGCTGGACAAAGACTGGCATCTTGCAGAGATGAGCCAGCATAGACCTCATCAGGCCAGAAAGCCAACCGTATCCTGGGCTGCATCCAGAGCAGTCCTGCAACCAGGACAGCAGGGTGAGGGAGGGGATTCTCCCCTTCTGCTCTGGTGAGACTCCCCCATGCAATTCTGTGTCCAGCTTTGGAGTCCCCAACAACAGAAGGGCATGGACCTGGTGGAGCGAGTCCAGGGGAGGTCACGGAGATGCTCCGAGTGCTGGAGCATCTCTGCCATGGGGACAGGCTGGGAGAGTTGGGGTGTTCAGCCTGGAGAAGAGAAGGGTCTGGGGAGACCTTCGAGCCCC
>NW_010244119.1:22306-24104 GCF_000690775.1 Eurypyga helias
TAGTGGAAGGGGTCCCTGCCCATGGCAGGGGGGTTGGAACTAGATGATCTTTAAGGTTTCTTTCAACCCAAACCATTCTGGGATTCTGTGATCAGTGATATTGGCCAGGGTATGGAAATAACCGGCAAACACTGGGTCTGTTTGAAGGGAACAACTTGCTCAGCTGGAGGTTGGTGGTACCAAGGCCTAGGGTGCCTCGCAGCATCCACACACAGGCCGAAAACCTCCCTGCAAAGGAGCTGCTGTTCCCATGATTTCTTGGGCCTTCAGTCTTCTTTTTGCAGGAGTTTTAAGAAAACCCATAGTCACCATAGCAACCTCTGGCTCCATGGCACGTGTGGATTTCCACAGCACACACTGGGACTGGGTGCCTTCAAACTGGGGTGCGGGGCTCAGCACCCTAATAATGGCTGAAGCAGTGCCTGCTCTCAACCCCCTCAGCCTCTCAAGCTGGTCAGCCCAGCCAGAGGGGATGCACTCAACTGGCACGTCGTCAGCGTGGCGGAGGTTTGGGTGCCCTTAGGGAGCCGAGATGCAAGTTCTCACCGTTAATGCACTTCAAAACCCCCCTCCCCTCGCTCTTGCTATCCTTCCCCGTTTGGTTGTCTTGGGCGAGGCAGGGAAATCATTGTTAATTGGTTTAGCATCTGCTCTGATAGACTCTGCATCCTGATCTCGTTATGCAGGCCACGAAAAGGCCACACTCCGCCTTACCCTGCTGCTTCTGCAGTCAACCGCCCCCGATGCCGCTGCACCGGGCTTTTTACCCAGCAGCCTTTGATGAAGGTGTTTCATAGCCTGACTCGCCTGGCACCACCACTGAGCAAGGCAAGGTGGGTTTGTCCTGGGCTTTTGCACCGTTTCCGTCATTGCGCTGCCCAAGCACTTGGCAAACTTTTGTGGAATTCCTCCTGGTGATGCCCGGCGGAGCAGGGAGCACGTCGTGGCAGAGCAGCAGGTCAGGCACGTGTCTGTGTGTGCGGGTCTTCCTGCCCCAGAGAGTGAGAGCTGCTGGCAAAATGCATTTGGTGGAGAGCTTTTCCTTGTGACATCCCACTGCCCTACTTCAGAAAGCTGCGATGTACGGATGCGTCAGCCACCGGGCACATCACTTTGTCAATCAAAAAAAAGGTAAAATGCAAATGTATTTTTTAAATGGTTTCTTTCCATAGAAACCTTGCTCCTAGTTGTAGTAAAGATGTTATTTTCAAGGTACAGAGAAGAAAAAGCAAAGAGCAGAATCCTAGGTGACAGGCTCCCTTTGAAATCTGGCTGCTCCCAACTCTGTGGTGATTTGAGATCATTTTGAAACTGGTGGTGGGCTGACTTTTGCCTGCCCAGGAAGCCCCGGGTACCTGAGGTCTCATTGACCCAACTGGCACAGGCGGATGCTGAAGCTTAGAGATAGTGGCTACCTGAGCCACCTTCCTCAGCCTCACAGGTACCGGGGTTAGGAAAGTTAACTGTAGTTAGGGAGAAGTTGGGGCAACACTGAGCAAAGAAGGGTTTTGTTGGTTTTTGTGGGGTTTTTTTGTTGTGGGTTTTTGTTTTTTTTTTTTTGGTGGTAAGCAAAAAAGCAGTTTTGGGGTATTTTTTTGGGAAATTTAAGCTTTGTGTTTTCTCCCTGTGTCTTTCTTCTCAATTGTTTTATCACTCATTAACTTTACCTGAAAACTCCTTTTTAACCTAACCCCTCCTCCCCTCACACTTGATGGAAATCCATGGATCACCCACACTGCTTCGTGGCACTTGAGCTAAGGGACAAACCCGAGAGGGAAGATAATCCTGGGCTGTCTGA
>NW_010244119.1:24151-40259 GCF_000690775.1 Eurypyga helias
CTCCTCCTCCTCTTTGCAAATCCCAGCCTGGTTGCTCCCAGTAAGTCTATCCCACGCCAGACTGAGCCGTGTTGGCAGGCACTGGGCTCAGCAGAATAAATTATCCTGGCTTGTCAGCTCATTCCCCCCGACTCTTTGTAGGGATTTCATTATTTTTGGGGAGTGGGATGGGAGTGTGCTTGCGTTTGGCCTCAGCGATTATGTCACTATACCCACAGCAAATATTTTGAATAAATATTAAATAATCCTACAAGGTCAAACCTTGTTAGCAGCGGCAGCAGCAGCTCCGACGCCAGGAATTGAGAGCACGGAAGGAGGGGGTTCATGCCATTCAGCCCTTCTAAGGAGCGATTCATGATGTGTGAGGCGAAGGAGATGCCTCCTGCATAACTAAACGGATTCGCTGTGCCATCAGGATTCACGAGGCTGCGGGGACACGCCGGGACCCCGCAGCAGAGACACCCTGTCCATCTCCCCTCCGCCTTGGCAGCCACAGCCGGGTGGGACGGGCTGAGGACAAGACCCTGCTTTGCCTTCTCTTTGCATTTACCAGCCCTTGGGGCCCCCTAAGACCCTCTTTTTCAAGCCCAACAAATACTATTATTATCAAGGATAATGATAATTAGAAAAAATTGAGGTCTTGTTCATTTTACCTCCCATTCTTTTGAGTTTGTGTTCAATCCCCAGAGGCCAGCTCAGCAAAGCAGCGCGGTGCCTATTTCAGCGCATCCCTAAGGGCATGTGCCTACACTAAGCTCCAAGGTACAATCACAGGTAATGAGATGGGGGTAAGAAACATCTGCTGGTAGATCAGGATAGATGCAAACCCCACGAGATAAGGGATTTTCGTCCAAAAAGATGGTTTCACGGTTGTGGCGTGGCCATACGAGTCCTGGGGAGGGGTGCAGTATGGTGGTCTTGCCGGGGGAGCGAGTTTGCTGGGTCTGAGAGCTACCGAGTGTCTAATCTGGGGTGTTATAAACCACGACGGATTCCGTCTGGGCAGTAGGCAGCTTCCCTGAATCCAGCATAATTGGGTCTTTAATCTGCTCAAGAGATTCCTGAGCTGGGTACCGACGATGCTATCTCCTCCTTTTGATGAGGGTGGTACAAAAAGAAAAAGAAGGAAAAAAAAAAAAAAGGCACATGATGTGAATTTATTTGCATCTCGCAACAATAATCCAGTTATTCTGCCTGGGAAATGCGTGTCCTGCTTAATGCCCCTTTATGCAGGTTTTTTTATGATGCCCAAGAGTTTATTTATTTATTTTGCAGAGTTAGAAAATGAGAAGCAGAAAATGCCTTTCCTTTTTCTTTTTTTTTTTTTTTTTTAATTTGACAGTATTTTATTTGGTAAGCAGTGGATTGCCTGGGGCTTGTCTGAGCCTGGTCCTGGTCTTAAGTCCCAGCTCTTCAACGCCCAAAGGGTCAAAATTTGGGTATTTCCTAACTAAAAGCCAAGGAATATTCAAGACTGCAGCTCCATACTCAAATGTCTCCAAGTCCCAGACAGAAAACTGCACAGTAATGGTTTTCCTCTTTTGTGTAAATTACATCTGGAAAACACAGAATTGTTAGGATTTCGAATTAGGTGCCTTATTTCAACTTTGCTTGCTAGAAACGATGCTGTTGCACAGAGTAATTACATAATAAATTTGTTAGAGGAATATAAAGTCATAAAAGCAGTGGTAATGGTTTGCAATTTAATAGCTGAATTGTAAATGAATTTTCCTATAGCAGCTTTAATGTAGCAGGCTGCTACAATTAAGAGAACATTCTTTGGGGTGCCTTTAATTTTTTGTTGTTGTTGTGAAGTTCAGTGTCATTAATTCTCTCGTTTAAAGAAACTGTATAGTTAACCACTTCATGCCATAAAAGACAACTTGGACTTCCTTTGCAATCAACAGAATATTGTGCTGGATAAGGTGTTTTTAGCGCATATGGCACTTAAATTTTCTTACAGTAGCTGACATGGAGTTGCACCACATATTGAGCTTATGACCTTCATCTCCTTTCCCTGACATCATCCATCTCGCTCTTGTGACGTGTGGCTTCTTCTGCCATGGTGGAGGAAAGCAAAGAGGACTTAGCCATGCTGTCTGGCTTGGGTGGCAAAGACACCCTGCTCCTAGCATTTAGCTTATATTTTTTATTTATCTCTTCATCTGATAAAAGAAGATGTAAACCATAGAATCTGAGAATCGTTTTGGTTGGAAAAGACCATTACGATCAAGTCCAACTGTTAACCCAGCACTGCCAAGCCACCACTGAACCATGTTCCCAAGTGCCTTGTCCACACATCTCCTAAATCCCTCCTGGGATGATGACTTCCCCCCCTCCCTGGGCAGCCTGTTCCAATCCCTGACAGCCTTTTCCGGGAAGAATTTTTCCCTAATACCCAATCTAAACCTTCCCTGGCACAACTTGAGGCCGTTTCCTCTTGGCCTGTTGCTTGTTACTCTGGAGAAGAGACCAACCCCATCCCACACCCTCCTTTCAGGGAGCCGTAGGGAGCGATAAGGTCTCCCTGAGCCTCCTCTTCTCCAGGCTGAACACTCCCAGCTCCCTCAGCCCCTCCTCACCCTTGTGCTCCAGACCCTTCCCCAGCTCCGTTCCCTGCTCCGGACACGCTCCAGCCACTCAGCGTCAAACTGAACCCATGATCTGAGGTGTGGCCTCAGCAGTGCCAAGTCCAGGGAGACAAGCACTTGCCTGCTCTGGCAGTCACACTGGTCCTGATGCAGGCCAGGATGCCATCGGCCTTCTTGGCCACCTCAGCACACTGCCAGCTCATATCCAGCCGCTGTCGACCAACACCCCCAGGTCCTTCTCCGCTGGGCAGCTTTCCAGCCCCTCGTCCCCAGGCCTGTAGCCCTGCAGGGGGTTGTTGTGGCCAAGTGCCACTTGGCCTCCTTGAACCTCACCCAGTGGCCTCAGCCCATGGATCCAGGATTGATGAATGGAGGTATGTGGGTATTGCAGTGCTGCGTATGCCCCCACCAGCCCGGGAGCTCTCAGAGCAGAGTCCTGCTGCTAGGATGCTCCATCCAGCAATGGAGCTCCGTGAATCCCACTTGCGTGAGATTATGCCCCTCAAGAGTGCCCATTTCTTCCTTTTCCCCCTTCCGACCCTGACTCTCTGGATCTTAAATGTCATTCGAGAGCAGCTTGAGGTCCCTCAGAAACAATTTCATTTGAGCAGGTGCCCCAGGCCCTGAGCACGGTGACCATTCACACACCCATTTCTCTTGGTTTGTCTCATCAGGTTGCTCTTCTGCTTCTCACGTTCGCTTAATTACAGCTTTCCACTTCAATACCAGCATCACCTCAGTGGCCTGCGTTTCCTTCAAACGCCGTGAAATACCGTATCCGATTTGCTTGCAAGCAACACTGGGGCAATTTAAATTTTTGATAATTATTGATGGCATGTAATTACGTTGTCAATAACACCTGCTATTTCTATGGAAGAGCAGGGAACTGTTGCACCGCGGTGTTTTGCAAATGCAAATTGACACAGGAAACCCTAATCTGACTAGGGTGGGTGATAATTAAAAGACACAGTTGTAGGTAAGGGTTGAGGAAAGCTGATGGAGCCCTGACACTGCTCCAAGGGGCGGCTCTGACTCCCCTCCTCCCGGCAGTGAATCCAGTTTTAGGGGAATGCAAAACATAGAAAATCACATTAGGACATGCACTCTCCTGTGCATCCTTATTGAGCTTCAATTTCAGGGTGTTTTTTGTTCATCAGCCCTTAATAGTTGGTAATTTGTTTGTGCTCCAGTCGGTGGGTGCGATGTGTAGAGCCCTGCCCCGCTTCCAGCTGGGATTTGACCTTGCAGTTATTCCTCCATAATCATAAAGAATCCGCTCCCTCGTGTTCAAGACCAAGGCAGGCAATAGAGAAAAATAATTTAGTGGAGATTGGTCTGAAAGTATTCCCTCAACATGCCCCCTCCCCTTCCTCCCAAGACTAGGAGTGCAGCAATGCGGTTTGCAGGCTTTCGCAGGGAGCTGCTCTCGGATGCCAGGCACGGCCGGAGTGCAGGGATGTGGCAGTTGTCAGGGCATCCCCTCGGTCTGTCCCCAGCGTGTCCAAGGGACCCAAGCAGCTGATTTCTGTGTCACCGTGCTCGTTCGCTGGGGTGGAAGATAGCTGGGAGATGACTGCAGCCCAGCTGTGCCCGAGGGTTGGGAGAACAGGCTGGAAACCATCCTCTGCCTCTTTCCACCCCCTGAAAAATACAGTTTATCTGGCATCTTGCAAGAAAATCCCCTCCCAAGTCCAGTGCACAGCCAGTGCTAGCTCAAGCACGGGCAGCCTGCGCCTCACTACGAGGTCTGTGGGGCACAGAAGATTTGTAGGGTGCTGCCTGCCCAAGCAAAAATGGGGTCCCCTATTGCAAAAAGTGCCACCCATTCCTCCCAAAACCAGCCCCAGAGGGATCTATGGAGCAGAGGGGTGAGCTGGGAGCTATGCTGCCCTGCATAGCGAGCTCATGCCACTGCCTTTCCTGGATGGGAAGGTATTTGAGTGGTAACAAGGATGTGATTCCTGCTCCAGAGCCAGCACTGTCCCGGCTGGAATCTGCTGGGGGAGGCAGAGCTATTGTGTGCAGCAGTGGGTGCCACTTTCTGGAACATTTATTAGATGCAAATGGGGAGCAGAGGAGGGGAATGGAAAATGTGAGAATCCATTGTAAACCCTAAAGGCAGCGCGGGCGCTGCAATCTGAGCTCCCGAGTGAAAGCTGGAGTCCATGCCATAGGCCTTCAGGCAGTAAAAAAGCTGCTATGAGGATGCTTCTGATGGACTTTAATTCCCCAGCTCTATTTCAGATATCCCATACGAACACAGCCCGTGCCAGGCTGTTCCATTCAGTGGATACGCTGCAACTTCCTCAATTTTTCTTGGAAAATTGCAGAAATACTTTGATCTCTCGCCCCTCGACCCCAATGCTTGTTCTTGACCTTGAAATTTGCCGCCTGCCATCTCGCCTCTCTCACGTCACCGAGCCTACTCGAACTTGTCACACACCCCCAGTGTGTTTGCTGGGGACAAAGGTAATTTCTGTAAGCCTGGCACAGTGTCTGTACAGCACCCAGCACCGGAGCATCTCGGCCTTTTTATCTAACAAGTGCTTCCACAATATAAATATTTAAGTATAATAAACAATTATGATCAAGTTTCTTGGGTGACTGCACACGGCAAGTGCATTTAAAATTCATTTCTCATGGGTATTCAGGCTTCAAATTCACTTTCTGTGAATGTTCATGCTAATAAAACTCCATTGTACAGAACGAGAACACAAGAGAGATGCAAATATGACAAGGGCAAATTTGCTTAGGAGTTCAAATGAATATTCACCAACTTTTTATTATTTTTAAGTATTCATCCCTATTTGCTATAAAAAGATTATTTTAGCTTTATGCTCCAAGCTCAGCGAAGCACATATTTCTGAGGTATCATATACATTTCCTTGTAGTAATGGAAAGTTTTGTTACTAGCAAGTAAGGAGTACATTTAGAACGAGCTTTATCTTCAGGAAAAGTCTCTACCAAACCCACATGAGCTATCACCATCCTGATTAATGTCTGTATTTCAGCACATCTTGCAGTTTAAGGCTGGGATTTTTCCAAGAACCCTCCACTCCCACTGAAATGCAGGGGGAGTCAGAAGCAAATTCCCTTACTCTCCTTTATAAGCCGACTTTATACCTCGTCTGGGCTCAGTGCCCTCACAAAACTAAACCCATCCGAGCGGGGTTTCTCTGCTGTGTTGGTGGCTTGCTGCCGAGCATCTTGGTTTTTCCCTTCTTTAAAGCCCCAGATTTCAGAGGCAGATTCTGACACCATGCTTTTCCCCTGATTTTCTTTCCTTGTCTTTCATCCCGCGCTGCCCTCGGTTACGAGGATGGCAGAGAGGCTTTCTCTTCACACAAGCTAAGCTCACATTGGGAAGGACTTGGGGGTCACCATGTCTCCTTTTCGCCTGAGGCAGAGGTAGCACTGTTTTGACATTTCCATTTGATTCCCACCCTAGAATTGAAAGAGATGCAAATTAGCAATGATTAATATTTTCATTAAAAGTGTCTACACATTATATCTGAGAACAGGATAATGATGATGCTGCTTTCTATAAAATAGTCTGAAGTAGACCCAGGCTGCTTTATTTTTTTTATTCCAAAAAGATAACATTTATTTTAAAAATATTGTAATTTAATGTAAGTGAAATTAGGGTAATTGCTAATTATGCAACTGCAAATGAGGCAGATCTTTATCTTGAGGCGAGCTGGTCTGGTGCAGATTATAAACCATTAGTTTTAATGAGGTGTCACAAAAGGCAAGAAAATCAAAGAGTCCTAAGTCATTTCTTGTGCTTGTTCGGACCTTTCGGATAAGGACGGGTGTGAGGGATGGAGCATCACCCCCTCCCACTGCAGTTCTGGCCTAACATCTAGTCTAGGACCCTAAGTGTGGAAATTACAAAGGGTACCTGGGTTGTTTTTTCCTTGTCCCTTTGTCTTGCACGGTGACAGAGTGAGCTCCCCACCCCCTCAGCTCATCTCTTCTCCATCAGCTTTGAGGTCCCAGATGTTTTCAAGCTTAGTGACCATCCTTGGGTCCCTGGCAGTACGACAAACTGCACTCAACACCCGACAAGATTTTGAGAGCTTTTATTTTTCTATGCGCACTGGAAGGAAGTTAATAATACAAAACCTGCCTTAGAGCCAAGTACTGCGTTGTGAAGTGACCAACTTTATAGCATCAACATATTCCCCTCATACACGCCACAGTACGTGGGTACTGGAAAAATTAAATGCACTTGAATAGCTTTGAGATATATATCTCTGTGTCCATAAAACCTACTGACAGCGCGCAAACACAAGAGCTTGGCAGCTGTCCTGCCCTGTTCAATCGCCGTCGATAGGTTCTGTATCTATCACCTTCTTAAAATCCCTCTGCTACCGCTGCTGCCAGCTTAGTGATTTGAGTCTTGCCCTGAAGACCTTTGGGTTGATGAACATGCTGCTACTCACAGAACCTCCTGCGTGCAACGGAGCTTAACAACATGGCTAGATTTTTCTAAAGAATCCATCCAATTATCCTTTCTAAAAATTATTATTTATTTAGTGTTTTGCATCCTTTTTTTTTTTTGGACCATCCTACATCCTACTTTTTACAAGGGCCTGTAGTGACAGGACAAGGGGTAACAGGTTTAAAGTGAAAGAGGGGAGGTTTAGATTAGATATCAGGAAGAAATTCTTCACGGAGAGAGTGGGGAGGCACTGGGACAGGTTGCCCAGAGAAGCTGTGGATGCCCCATCCCTGGAAGTGTCCAAGGCCAGGCTGGATGAGGCTTGGAGCAACCTGGTCTAGTGGAAGGTGTCCCTGCCCATGGCAGGGCGTTGGAACTGGATGGGCTTTAAGGCCCCTTCCAACCCAAACCAGTCTGTGATTCTATGATTCTATCTGTCCTGGCTTTCTCTGAGACCACCCGTAGCGTTCCCTCTCTGCTGAGAACATCAGCTTCACTTGAAATCCCTCTTGCTCTACCAAGCCTTCATCTGAAGGCATCTCCCCCTGCTCTGGTGCATCAGAGTTTGGGAAAACTTCCCTGCTTTAGCCTATTAATATCAATAATAATATATCCCTAACTCTCAGCTGACTTAGCTGAAGAGCTATATAACGCTTCAGTCCTCTCTAATAGAGGACCAAGCTCCTCTTGGTGTGCCAGCTGGTGCTATCCATCCGGGATCACAGACTGCTCCCAGCTGGAGGGACCTGTGCCCAGCTGCAGCAGCTCAGCCTTATCTCCAGCTTTCCCTAAAAGTGGAGGAACTGATAAGAAAGCCTTGGAAGCCTGAGGATTCCCCCTGGACACAGGTTGTGCTGGGTGGGAGGTGATGCTGCAGACTGGGAGGTGGGTGGGATGGGTGTCTGGCTGTGTGGTTGTGTGGTTCGCCCATAGGGGAAAGCAGAAAATGCAGGAATAATGGGAATCATTTTAGATGATTTTAACTGTCGTATATCAGAAGCAAAGTGAAATGCCCAAGTGAGTTGACAGCACCTCCATTTGATCTCTGCCATGAACTGACTTAGAGCCAGAATTTTTCAAAGGCTGCTAATCGCCTCGGTATTGATTTTATACTGAGATACTTTATCATGTTTGTGTGTTTGGTGTGGGGTTGGGGTTTTTTTGGTGTGTGTTTTACTTTTAAGTAATCTATGTCAGCTAAATGGACTTTATGAGAAGCAGCACAACCCCTGCCTTTCCACGTCTGGGTGTTACATTAGGGAAAATCAACCTCCAGCAGATTTCATTAAAACCTCCTGTTCAGACAAACCATGTGGGCTAGTGCAATGTCTAAAAAGTGAGGGGGTTCGTTTCCATGTTTTGGTTTTGTTCGCTGCACTGAAGTAGAAAATACGCTGAGCTGTTTTGAGACAAGACAGTACAAACAGCCATGCCCCTACACTTACAGTTTTGCTTTCCCGGATTTTTAATCCTAACCTCTCCGCTTCATTCATAGCTCATACAAAAAATGCCCACCACATAAGGACTAGCACTCCATCCGAGTGTGGCACTGCATGAGAATATCAATAACTAAGTCACACTATAATTTTTTAGGCAAGAGATGAAGGAATTGTTTCTCATTTAACTAGAAAGGCTTGCTGTGCCTCAGTTTCCCCATCCTGTGAAACAAGCTCAGCACAATTTCCTACCTAACCAAGGAAATAAGGTACTTGTGAATTATTTGATAGAAAGGTATTTCTACCAATCCTGAAAAAGTGTTATTTTTCACTGAATAGATGACTCCAGCCAATCTGTGTTGTGAAAAATGAAGGAGCTGGCCACCAATACCCTCTAAGCCCCAAATGCATAAGATCAGTGACTACATACTGGAGCCTTACATGACTATAGATCATGTAATATGTATATACATGAATATTGCTGCAGTCTTCCAGCTGCCTACTCAACGCTGAGCAGTGTATTTTTAGAGCTTTCATAGTTTAGTGGGGAATGTAATTGTACGTTTGTAATCTTAGGCAATACAGGATTAGTCTACCCTGCTGGTAGCATCTTGAAAAAAAGAGAAAAAGCTAATTTTCTCGTTCCATGGTCCCTAGCCACACTCTTTTGTTGTAAAAGCGGCTGGTTTTTCAGTGGGGCAACCCTCAAACTAGGTGTGCCGCTGGCACTGTGGCACCGACGAAACGCGGGAGCACGACACACCAGAGCAGGCTTTCTCTCACTTGAACCAAAAAGGAAGGATGCTTTGGCCTTGGGTAGCCTTGCAAGAATAAATTAAGTTTTTCTCTTATCTAGATCGTGCCGTATAGTCCTGGAAATACCTGTAGGAATGTTGTGGGTGCAGAATGGGTGGCAAGGGGGAAAGTGTGCTGCACATGCTAAATCCCCGCTCCTTCACCCCCGCGATGGAGGTCTCCATTTCTGCATTAATCTTAGGATTATTTGAGAGGCCCGAACCCCACTCGAGACCTTATCTTTTAATTTCTTCCCAAATATTATAGTCAAAAATTACATTCTCCCTAACATCTTCCTTTTCCAGGATGTTCTGATTCTTCCCATGTACTCTTGCCCTGCAGACCCCATTTCCAGTTTTGCTTGCTGGGGAGGGAGGAAAGGGCTATTTCTTCCACTGTTTTTGCAGATGGCATTTTTTGCCACTACTGAAATGGATGGGTACACACGTTTATTCCTGCCTCCTGCCCAATTTAGGACAGTGGTCTTGCCTGTAATCTGCCAGGCTAAAGCATCTAGAGGGTCATGAAAATTCAAAGGCATCTGAATTTCACCGTGTCTCTTGCTGATGTCAAATCTTCACAGGAATTGACTTCGCAGGACAAAGAAACTGTCAGGCGGATGCTGATGCTGTATTAATGATAGGGTACATCGACCCACCCCGGTGTGTCATCGCTGCTGCCGAAGGAAACACAGAGGCAACCCATAATCACCTTTCTGCATCTGTCCCACTAACACCTAATTTAAGTATATATTTGTCTGCTGATTGATCACACGGGGTTTTTTTTTCATGGCACCTATTATCCTGCTATCTAAGTGCTTGAGAATCTCCATATTCGTTTAAGTTTCTACATGATCTTTATAATAGTGTCTGAGCAGCTGGCAAATCGGGTCTGCAAAGCACACGTCTCTGCGGACTTCTCAGTCTTCCCTTCTCAAGAGGACAGATGATTTCTTGCACTAAGTCAGTAGGACCTGATCTGCCAAATCACCCCTGCAGTTCTGCAAAAACTTAACCACATTCCCCCCGCCCCCCTCCAATTTCTGGCAGGGAAGGGACGGGGAAACAGCATTTCATACAGACTTTGCCTGAAGTTTTTTCCCTTTGCTCCCTATTTCTCTCTCCCTTTATGGACAGGTATTTGTGAAATCCAAATTTTTACCCAACCAGCACACAGACTTCACTGCATGCACGCTTGGGATGGCACTCCCTTTCCTTGCTTCCACCAGTGCATTCCTCCTGCATACTATGGAGCTATTTTGTAATCCTCAGTTGCACCCGTGGGTCTCTGTGACTTGCTGGTGTTCCACCCACCCACTGCTGCCAGAGGTCCCGTACTTTGCTGAGCCACCGCCGAGCACCCACGCAGCGAGCACTGCCCCTGCCAGGGAGCTCAGCTCTGAAACAGCCCGGAGGGGCCAGCACCACAGCTCAGGGCATCCTGCATCCTTCTCCAGGGGAGCAGCTGGCTAGGGCAGCAGCTGTGGACCGTTTTGGATCAAGTGCCACCTTGCACTTGGTCAGTGCTAGAAGCAGCTCCTTAGGGATATTTCAGCCCAAGCTACAAGGAAAACAGGTTTTTTTAGCAAAGTATAACCAGGCAGCTCTGCTCATGAGGATGCACCTTTGGGGTTCACCCCTTCTCTTAGCCAGACCTACAGCATCTACACAAGAACAACCCAGCAAACCTGCTCCTGGGTGGGAAGCGCTGGGCTGGAGACCACCACAAATCAGAGGGATCGATGCACGACAGCTAAATGTTATCACAGCACCATCATCACTATTGCTTCTACGTGCCACGAAAGGGAGCACTTCACGCTTAGCCTGCTGCAGTGGACACGTTAAACCAGGAGGGTGGACCAGAGTTAGTTTTTTGTCAAGAGCCCTGAGAGGAAGATGAGGTCATCTTGGAAATAGCTGCAGCACATCAACCGTGTTTGACTGTGTGAGTTTTAATGGCTTAGTTCACCTCGCAGTTGCATGGACTGACCCCAGCCAGGTGGGAGATGTGTGATGGTTTATATCTGTCGGGTAAGAATCATAGAACAGTTTGGGTGGGAAGGGACCTTTAAAGGCCATCTAGTCCAGATGGCAGATGTAGTCCATCAACGGGGAGAAAACCCGCTAAATCTGAAGTGAATCCAAACAGTTTTATGTTAAGCAGAGACCCTGAAACTCCTGGGTAAACACTTACAGTTTTATAAAACTAAACAACACCAACTGCCCACGTAGTCAAGCAAGCAGACACGAAAAAAACATTCCAAGTTTTGGGTACCTTGCCGTGGGAGCTCATTGCTGACACTGATACCTGCTTGTGAAAAGCTGGCTGCTGGCCTCTTCCCCGTAAACACTGAAATATAGGCTGAACGTACACAGATTCACTGGATTGCTGCAATTCATTAAACAAATGTTGGGTTTAATAGAGCTGCGTGTAAAGACTGGTGCCATAGATGCACTCAGCTGTGAAATATGCTGTGGAAGTCGTTCGTTTGCAAGGGGTCTAGAAATCTGCTTCCTATTAACGTAAAATGGGTTTACGGGAGAAAAATCTCTGGGATCACATTTTTCTCTCAATTATCCCTTCTCAGCGGGATTCCTCGAGGTTTGCGCCGGGTAACTGAGACATGTCTAAGCTAGGGGGGAGGTTGGATCTGGGGTTTGTTTTGATCCATTAAGCTTGTATCTCGCCGCGGTGATGTAAGTCCCCGACTCCGAGACACTCGATAAACACTAATGGGTTTGTTTTCACTGTCCCGAGGGATGTGCAGCACAGGAAGGTCAGCGGGACCCTTCCACACACACGGAGATGGGGAAACGTGCCACTGCAGCATCCTGGGGAAAAACAGGTTATCCACCCAAATTTTTAACCTGCCCAGCCTTAGCTGTTAAATACCGTTTTAATAACTTATTCACCAAAGCATTTCAGCTACAGCACATCAGCAAGGTTTGCGTTAAGATGCTGCTACATCCAACCGAGGAAGAAATTCGAAGGATTTTAAGAGCGAGAAGCAGGGGGTCAAATGGAGAAGATAAATACACAAGTTAAAATGTGACTTTTGTAGGAGAAAAATAAAATTGTAAACGTTAGCAGCTATTGTAACTTGGGTGGAAATTCTTTAGGGAAATTTGCTACAAGAGGGTGGAGAACGTGGGGACCGCTCTGCTTTTTTCTGGTGTTTGCTGCTGAAGTTTGCCAGTCTCTCGGAGTGGATTTTCTTGGTGGGCTTTCCTTGCTGATGAACAGCCACACAGATGTCTCTGGTGACATTTGAAAGGGGCCAAATTACTGCTGTTTGCACTTCAGCGTGCCAGGGCATAACAAAATAGGGCACAGAGCACAAGTCCTGTCTCTGGTGATCCTTTGCTCCAATCACAGAAGGTCAGTTTTAGAGGATGTGCTGAAAGAAGCCGGTGATACTCGCAGCCTTTTCAGCTGGGAAATGTTACTGTAAGCAGAGATACATGGAGCAGATGAGAAAATAATGTAAATATACCAACAGAAGGCATTTTTTTTTTGGTGGAAGTGAGACACAAGCAGATAAAGAGCGATCAGCAGAATTTACGTAAGCCTTCACCATCTTGGAGGTCATCGTTCTGCAGGGTGACACACTGAAATACGTTTTTATTAAATTCTGGCTGATTATTTAATTGGAAAAGAAAGGATTTAATTGAATCAAGTCAAAGGGCCATATTAGATTACGTTCATCCTTAACACAAAAGGCTTTTCCCATTTAGTTAAACTGGTTCCTTTACATACTGCACATATTAAACTATAAAAAGTGATAATCTGAATAGCAAATTAAAGTGTTTCGAAGGCCTGAATGGTACTTGTGTGCTACTCAGCACTTTATCATCTCCTAAACCCTCTCATATTCCCTTTACTGCACTCCTTAGGTTGAAACAAGAGCAAAGATGATGGGTAGTATTCTCAAATCTTCCTCCATCCATGTTTGTGCCATCTATATATTCTTGAGAAATAGCCTGCCTGGATGTGATACTGCTACCAGAACATGTTGCCCAAAACTGAGGGTTTTTTTCAGGTTTTCAAAACTACCCTTGCACCTCCTGACAAGATGCTGAATGGAGACTTGAGACCTGCTGGTGCTGACTCGGGTTTCCCGTGCATCCTTAGGAAATATTCCCAACCTCGTCTGCATGGCCAGGGATTCCCATCCATTCGGGACACAGACTTCCTGCAGAGTTGTCAAGCTCCTGGTAAAAGCTAGAATTAAAAAAAAAAAAAAAAACAAAAAACACAAGACAAGCAATTTTGGGAAATACTCTCTAATTTTGGCTATTGAATTAACTGTTAATTTAATCTTTTGTTAATTCAAAACTAGCAGGAGAAAGGGAATGAGGCTCGATTAATTTCCTAATGCTTCATTTCATCCTGATTTTGAGGATTTCAGCAAAAGCTTGGCCATCCGAATGGGGAATCAGCACAATCCAACCCAACCCTGGGGCACCGCACTTTGAATGCACACCCTGGCCGCGTTCTCCGTCCTTCCTTCCCAAAGGCAGATTTGCTGCCGGAGCAACGATCGGAACCTTTCTGTGGCTTTGCGGCTCACCCGTATCGCTGAGCCAGGGTCACACCGGCGGCAGATTTTGGGTTGGGAATGCGTTGGGGTGTGCACACGCGACAGGGTGTGGGATGGAGAGCCGGGGTACATCGTACCGGTTTTTGACCAGCAAACCCCAGCAACCCTTTGGCTGCCCCTGGACCGTTCGCTTTCTGCCGGGCTCGAGCTCTGCCAGCTGGATTGCTGCGACATCACGCTCTCTCGCCAGGCAGAAGCTTGGAGAAATCAAATCCTGCTCGGAGAGATCGAAATCCATTTTAAATGGACCCAGCTGTTCCCTAGTAAAGAGGGGAGGAGGTGGGGAAGGGGAGAAAAGCTTTCAAGATATCTTCAGCGGAATCTCAAAAGGACCTAAATAATAAGGAAGATTTTCTAAAGCGAGGTTATTAATTTATGGATGAGTCCACAGCCAACTTTAAGAAACCTATTTTTTAAACAGCACGCACGCTAATGGGGAAATTCTCCTGCACCAGTAAATTAAAAAGATTCCAGCGCTGCCCGTATAGCAACTCAACTAGTCTATTATTAAGGTTAGATTGAGTAAGAAGCATAATTTGGCCTTTTCTTCAGCAGCTGAATGCGTTCTTGGAAGGCTCAAATCAGTTTTAACCCGATTTTTTTAATGATAAAAATAATGTGCCTGCACTGCAACGCTGAGCTCCTTTCTGCTGAAGCTTACGTTTTATTCAAGCGCAATGACCACGTTCTGCAGACATGGTACTGCGACTGCACACTCAGGTTATCTGGTTCTCTCATTGGCAAGCACAGTTTGCAGCAAATACTCATGTAAATTAGGCATGAAACCGGGCATTTATCTTGATTAGAATTCAGTTTCTACATATACTTAAAGAATTTTATCTTGTTTGGGGATGGCTGCACAGACGATGAAGAGAATTTCAAAAATTGCATTTATTCTCCTTGCGGGTTGTTTGTTCGCCCTCTGGGAATTCATTAAGGAAAAGAGCTCTTTCCACTGATATTCCAAGCGCCCTGGCTCAGTGCTAGTGGTCCTGTTGCAAACACTGCTGGAAACTCTCCGTCAAAAATAACTTTCCCTTGACAAAGCCACTCTACCATTTAGCTGAATATTGGACTTCCTTTGTTTTACAAAATCCTTTTACAGATGACACGGTCTAGATGCCACTTGACAGGGACTCTCTGCCCTTTTCGCTCTCAGAGAGCTGGGTGTACGCGTGATCCAGATCCGGGCTGAGGTTTTGGGGGACCCAGGCCAATCCTCGTGTTGTTTTTCAGCAGGCCAATCTGACAGATTTACTTGATTTCTGTTCCTAAACACTGCCTGGGGACACTGTGGGACACTGTATGACAAACTCCCCTGCTTTTGCAGAGCCACATCTCGGCGCTCCCCGGGGCCCGTCACAGTGCGGGACAGGGACGTGCTTCTGCTTTACCTCATGTCAAGCCTCTGCAGGAGCCACCTTGGCAGCTCTCTGAGGACAGAAGCCCTTTTCTATCTTTTTTACTGCATTTTGGCCAAAGTCTCTGCAATGTCAGCAGAAGGAGCACCCTGAAGTTCAAGGAAATGCCCCAAATTCTCAGGCTGTTCAGCCAAAAGCTTGAGTTTAGGCAAATATCGGAGGGTTTAGCAGAGTGTACAGACATGGACTGTTTCTCCTGCTTTCCTTAGGAAACGGCAAGAGCCCTTTCCCACTCTGGCTCCCCGCCGAGCTTCCCGCACCCACTCACATTCCCACAGCCTCCCACCCCGCTGCCGTGGGGGCTCCTGCCCAGTTCCTAAACCCGCCTGGGAACACTGACTTGGCGCAGGTGAGGAGGGGGCAGCTTTGGGAAGCAGGGTCGGGGAGGTGCAGCCGTACAGGCCGCGGTCTCCCCAGCAGCATCCCTGAACCTGGCTGGGGATGCATCCCGGCTGCCGGGGTGAGGAGCGCAGCTCTGCAGGCTCGCTGCAGCCCAGGCCCCGGCGCGCGTGGAGCGCATCCCTGCGAGGCACAGGGACACATCAGCGCTCCCTCTAGCAGTCACCAGACTCCGTAATTCTCCATTTTTCCCCCTGGGTTCGTGTCACGCGAACCGCCAGCCTAAGGACCTGGTGTTACCCATCGCGGACAGCGTGCAGGTTACTCGTGTCTCCCCCCCTTCCAAAAAATCCTTCCAGGGGGGGTTTTGGAGCCTGTTTTCCCTCCACCTGCTGCACGCAGCTTTTGGGTACAGCCACGCACCGGGGTGAATCCGAGCCCAATGAGCAGGACGGCACTTCATTAGTGGCATTTTCAGCTCG
>NW_010244120.1:0-9491 GCF_000690775.1 Eurypyga helias
CAAAGCAGCTAACAAAGGAGTTAGACTGTTAGAAAGTTCTAGTGTAAGAGTAATGGCTCCTTGACACAGTCCCCTCCTGCGTACCTATCATGACATTCTGTAGAATGAAATACCCCTTCAGTCAGTTTGGGTCAGCTGTCTGAGCTGTGTCCCCCCTACACTGCCTGTAGAAATAAAGTTGGGAAAGCAGTTGCAGTACCAGAAGCTGAGAGACACTTTGAATTTGGTGTAAGGTTTCCCAACACCAGCTAAAAAGACACCTTATCAGTACTTTTCTCAGGGTAAATCAAGGAACACACATCGTACCAGCCACTGTAAAGAGAATTAACTCTTTCCTGACTAAACCCAGCACAAGAATTTTTCCTAATATCCAAACTAAATCTTCCCTGGCACAACTTGAGGCTGTTTCCTTTTGTCCTATCATTTGTCCCCTGGAAGAAGAGATCAACACCCGCCTCTCTGCAACCTCCTTTCAGGTAGTTGTAGAGAGTGATAAGGTCTCCCCTGAGCCTCCTCTTCTGCAGGCTAAACAACCCCAGTTCCCTCAGCTTCTCCTCATCTTGTTCTCTAGACCCTTCACCAGCTTTGTTGCTCTTCTTTGGACATGCTTCAGCACCTCAATGTCTTACAGTGAGGGGCCCAAAACTGCACACAGAAAAACATTTCTGATAAATGTTAAACTTTTTGAAAACAATTTAAGTGCAGAAGCAGCATAATGAAGTTACTCCCTACTATGAAATTTCTATAAGTTGGAGAAGTTCTCAGAAAAAAATCTTATTTGAAACACATTATTGACAAAAATTACTTTGCCTAACTGCAAAAAGTATAGTTATTATTGTTTGTGAGTCTTGCTTGTTCTCCTTTGTACTGGTGTAAACTTGGTAAAATTCCAGTAAAGTAAATGGACTTGAACTTGTATAAAATCTTGATATAAAACTAGGATGTGTAACAGCACTGTCTCCTGTGAAATATATAAACTTTATAATCCATGCAAAACTTATGCTTCAGTGGTTATGGTTAATAAATATTCTTGCGACAACATGAAAATTTGCAAAGATCGTGCACTGGATATTTCATGTTCATATTTATTTCAAGCTTCATTTGTGGCAAAGGATCATTAAGATCAGGGATGATTAAAAAAGAAATAAAATAAGAGAAAAAGAGGACTGCACAGCTTTTACTCATAAAATTCTCAGTTAACTTTTACTGACATATTTTGTGTAGGTGCATTGGATTCAGTGAAAATTTTATCAGGAAGGTTCCTTACATCTGATGAGAGTTTTTCTGTATGGGAAAGAAAGAAAGAAGAAGACATGTAGGATTCATATTTTAGCTCCTTGCTCTGTGTATTTTTTTGGTATCATATTTATCATTTGGGAGAGTAGAGAGATTTTTCTGACTTTTGTTCCACAAAGGCCTCTCTAAAATATTTGAAAATGTCTCACTGTTTTAGTCTTTTTAGCAGTGATGAAAGAAGACAACAAGCATCAAAGTTTTCAGAACATGTTGTCCCTATTTCCCATCTTGACTCAGTGAGGATAATTACCTATCTGTTCTGATTCAGAAATTCATAATTATTGAAATTTTATTAATGTTTGCAATGCCAAAGTGGAAAGGTTTTATTGATAGCAAGGAACTAACTCCAGATTAATTAGATGTTCATTTCAGTTGTATAGTTGATGTTCACTGGGGCTTCTTCATTCATATGTCTGGTTTTTTAGCTTCATCTCTGAAATTATTTTTGTCTCATGCTTAGATTTACTTTTTAAAAGGAAAAAGTTTGTTCACAATAGCATGTGTGTATATTGCCAAGAAATACTTATACAAACATTGCCGGTTTGTGCTCCTCACAAGGCAAAGTAAAGGTGGAATACTGATTAAGGAATAAATGTCTTAAATGTGTTAAGATTATATTAATGTTTTATGTAATTTAATCTATATTATATCTTTTTAAAATTTTTTCAATAACAGATTTTTGGTAGCAGATATCACGATTGCATTTATTGAATACATGCATATAAAATCTTTGCCTCTGTAGAACCAGTGGGAGAATTTCTGTGTCTGAAAAGCAACAGGAATTTTAGCCAGAGTCTTGAATCAGTTAATTTCTGTCATGAAGCCTGAGAATTGTAAAATCTTTTAATTCTGTTATAGGTAGTAAAAGTTTTCATTACACCTATAAACATTTAGCCTTTTTTGAACATAGTTAAAGTCTCAGCCTTAACAGTAGTTATGGCATTGCTTACTCCAGGAGTGCTGTGCATTTTTTATAATCTATTGCCTTTTTAGCAGTCTTGTGTTTGTCGTGTATCAATTTTACTGGACATGTCTTTGTTCTTGCAGTATGAAATCAAATATAAGAGCACCAATTTATAGAGTCTAGACCATTTGTTAGTTCATAAACTTCTGTCATAATCCTTTTTACTCCAGTCACTCTATCATGAGCAACACCACACTTTTTAAAGATACATCTTTCGTAGATTTTCATTAGCCATTTTTGAGTCCATCAATTTAAAACATCCCTCTATGAATTTGTTTAGTAAACCTGTTTTAAACCATGATATTTCTACAAGTAATGCAATAACTCCGATAATGGGGTCTAGGTATCTGCTTTACAGAAACAATATGAAAGAAATCTATTTTCCTGTTTACAGTTCAAAAGTCCTTTCTGTCAACATTCATATATTCCTGAAAACTTCCGAGATAATTAATGGTTATATGGCAAGACAATAGTGTATCAATTCCTTGAAATGTATTCAATGACTTGACAAAACTATGGGTCTGCCGTTGTCTGTAGTCACTATTAATCATTATAATGGAAATTATAAACTTGTTTCTTCTGGTTACCCTGTGAAAATTATGACCTGCAAGTCCAGCCTCATTCAGGTGTATTTCCAAAGAGGAAAAACATAGTCTACATGCATTTATAACTGTTAACAGACACAGTATCTTGTCTGAGAACTGAATCAGGCCTAGTAAGTGTTTTGTCAAGTACTAGCTTTCCTATGCTTTGAATTTCTCTTACTTATTCCAGTCTGATAACCATTTTACCCAGGTTTGAATTCCACACTTAACGGCAAATGTTTTTAAAGTTTATACAAACTTTCTAAGTGGGCCAGAAGAGTACTCTGTTTTTCTTCCAAAGTAAGGAATGCAGTTTTGAGACAGAGAGACTTTAAAAGTTTAATGTACACTCAAAATGTATTAAAGCAAATCAAATGGTAAGATTTATCAGCTTCTCTTTGAACACTTGGAATTGGTTTTGCTCCATGATGATGTCTGTTTGCACCAATGTGATGCCAGTACAGAGATTCTAGACAAGACTGGATAGTAGAACAAAATATTGGAACAACCTTGTCACTTCAAGTTTTTCAGGATTTCCATGCCCCTTGTAATTTTCATTGTGTTCACTTGCTAATGAACTTCCACCTCCTTCAGGTAGCTGACTTTCAACGTGGAAAATAATTTAAATTAGACTCACATTTATTTAGAAGTTGAGTGGGGGAAAGAAAAAACATCTGAAGGCTAAATTTGCTCCAACAAGAGCTGTAGCAGTGTAAAAAGATCTCTGTCAGTTTGTTCATTGGGAAACTAACATCAAGAGTTTGCTCCTAGAACACTCTCCATTTTGTGTGTCCATCTAATATCTAGAAATATATAGATATCTGGAGTATTCAAATGTATTTCAATGGTATCTACAAATGGATTTTGGTTTAGCTGAGGTTACAGAACACTGAGGTTCACCTGCATTAGGGAGGGAGGCATTTCCTGAGTACTGAGAGAGTATAAGAATGTATGTGCTGAGATACAGCAACAGGTGGGACTGACATCCTGCCATTACACGTGACTAATAGGAAGCATTTAAGTAAAAAAACATATAGCAAGTGATAGTAAAATACATATCTCCACATTTTGTACAATCTAATTTTTAAAGTCATCTTTTCTGAGGCAGAGCTTGCACTGAAATTTGAAGAGACCTTTAGGGTTTATCTTTTCTTACTTTTTTTTTTAAAAAATACAAGTTGTAGAATCTTGTGTAAACCACTGCATACTGTGGCAGTGATTTCTACAATCTAATTATGTATTAGGTAACAAAACCCTTGGGAATTTTTGTAAAACTGATTGTTTCTTCTGATGCCTGTGGTAGTGTTTTAAGTGAAGTAGTGGACTAGCATTAGTCACTCAATTTCTCCAAGTAACTCAGTTTTGGTCTCCCTTTGCCACATGCCCTCCTCATTCACCTCTTCTTTCACAGAGGTGTTTTTTTGTCATTCAGGTAGTCTCTGCTGTATGCTTGTGGTATGGTTTGTGAGAACAAGAAATTTGACAAGGTACAACAGTCCATTTCCTTGGCAGCTGAAAACTTCTCAATTTTTATTTTTTCTTTCTGATGGATGTTATGAATGTTAAGAATACAAAAGAATGACCAGCATCCTGAAAATAAAAGTAACTATCCAGAAGCATCCAGTGTAGAAGAAGGAAAGGAAATAGGAGATTAGTAAGGGAAAGTCATTATCATAGAGACTCTTTCATGGACATGATGACTGCTGACCCTGGTCAAGTGTGTGTCCTGAAAATCAGTTTCCTATTGATCAGGTCAGTGCCTCTGTGGTGTTTGCTAGTTCTGCTGCAGTACCTTAATAAGACTGTGAGTGAAAGAGAAATCACAAATTGCTTGTGTTTTTTCTTATCCATACGACAAACAGGGAAAAAACTTAGTGTACTGCCAATAGTGTTCCCACCTCCATCAATCAAATCAGAGTAAGATAATGAGAAATAAACACAAATCTTAAAAACACTTCATCCCATCCCCACCTTCCTCCCAGGCTCAGCTTCACTCCCCATGTCTCTACCTCCTCCCCCCGAGCAGCACAGGGAGACGGAGAATGCGTGTTGGGGTCAGTCCATCACACTTTGACTCTGCCACTCCTTCCTCCTCTGCCACTCCTTCCTCCTCCTCCTCCTTACACTCTGTCGCTGCTCCAACATGGGGTCCATCCCATGGGAGACAGTCCTCCACCAACTTCTCCAATGTCAGTCATCCCATGGGCTGCAGTTCTTCATTAATTGCTCCAGCCTGGGTTCCTCCCATGGACTGCGTGCTTCAGGAGCAGCCTGCTCCAGCCTGGTCTTCCACAGGGTCACAGCTTCCTTCAGGCCTCCCGCTGCTCTGGGCTACAGGGGAGTCTCTGCTCCCCCATGGCTCCATGGCTGCAGTGGCACAGCCTGCCCTCTCACCACGGGCTGCAGGGGAACGTCTGCTCTGGGCATCTCCTCCTGCCTTCCTGCACTGACCTAGGTGTCTGCCTGGTTGTCTTTCTCACATCCCACTCCTATCACCGCTGCAAGGTCCACCATAGGTTTTTTCCCCCCATCTTAAACATGTTGTCATAGAAGTGTTATCACCATTGCTGATTGGATCAGCCTTGGCCAGAGGTGGGCCTGATTTGGAGCCAGGGAAGCTACCAGCAGCTTTTCACAGGAGCCACCCCTGTATCCCCCCCTTCCCCACCCCCGCCATGCCCACTACCTAAACCCTACCACGCAAACCCTCTACAGGTCAGAAGCAAACAGATACCATAAACTGGTGGTATGGGCTGCTGGGCCATGACATGAGAGTACAGATACATTCATAATGTTCAAATTCAAAATGAATGGAACCGGAGAGGTCAGAGGGAGAAGTTGGCTCATGAGTAATATTTGTTCATGGAATGCCTCTCTGCCTCCATCACATACAGAGGGCTGCTTGCCCATCCTTTGCTCTGTACAGCTATACCACATGCCAGGCAGTATCTTTTGGATGCTATGGCATAAACATCTAACTATAACCTATCGTTTGATCCCCAGAACATGTATTTTCTTGTGGGAAATAACGTTCCATTATGGATGTATGTAGTTCATCAGACTACATACCTGCTCCTTGAGGATGAGCAACATGTAGTGAAATAGTAAAACAATGAATTCCAGTTAAGGTCCCTGCAATAGATCTGTCTCTCCAAACAAAGTCATAGGGCCATAGAGTCATAGAATCATAGAATCATGGAACCATTTGTGTTGGAAAAGACCCTTAAGATCATTGAATCCAACTGTTAATACTGCCAAGTCTACTATTAAACCATGTCCCTAAATGCCATTCTACATGTCTATTAAATAGGTCCAGGGATGGTGACTCAACAGCCTGTTCTAATGCTTGACAATCATTCTGACAAAGAACTTTTTCTTAATATCCAATCTAAACCTTCTCTAGTGCAACTTGAGGCCATTTCCGTTTTTCTTGTAGTGAGGGGTCCAAAACTGAACATGGTATTCAAGCTGTGGTCTCACCTGTACAAAAGGACAATCACTTCCTTCGTCCTGCTAGTCACACTATTTCTGATACAAGCAAGGATCCTATTGGTCTTGATCACCTGGGTCCACAGCTGGCTCATGTTCAGCTGGCTGTTGACCAGCATCCCTTTGAATTGAACATTTTAGATGCTCTGATAAAAATTATTTAAATATTGAAATTTAACTTTTTTCATATCTCTGTGTAAATGAGAGAACAGAAATAAATTCTGCAGAGAGTTCATAAATATATTTATATATATACCCACTATATATATATTTAATGTATTAATATCCTGTCAATGGCAATAATATGCCATTCCTTTAAATTGTTGGCTTTTCTTTCACCCCCTGGTTTGTTTCCACTAGCACTCGTAGCAATTCTCTTTTTCCAACACTCGACAATACTGGTCCTTCAAACTGACTCTTGTAGTTAGAAAACATAGCCCATCTTCTGTCAGTTCCATACTCTGCTGTCATCCAAAGAGTTTCTATGTGCACATCACTTTATTTGGACTTCATATCTCTGTGGAAATAAAAGCTGTTTGTTAAAAAACTTTGAATCCACTTTAAACTTGAGACAGGTTTACAATGAAAACAGTAACCTTTATCTGAGCAAAGACAAGGTGCCAACTCAATACTATTTAATTTCCAGAATATTGTCTTTCAGAAAGTCCCCAAATAAACCTGGAGGTTAACAAGTCATTATTGAGTACAAATGAAATGTCTGAACATTTTCTAGGACTTTTCTCACAACTCCATCATTTTTCTTTCAATTTATGGAGACTGGCTACATTTTAGTTTTGACTGACACTACTTGTTGATGAGAATGCAAATGAAACACTATTTAAACATGTCAGATTTAAAGAGCTGTCAGTATAGTCTACTGCTTTCTCAGTAAATCAACTTAAATAAAATTTCACCTAATTCTTCCCTTCCTGTACAACACATCTGTCATTATGAAATATTTTAAGCTTAGCTAAGCATTTTAGGCATATCTTAATTTATAAATTATATACCAGAAAATGAAATACTAAACTGTGTGAAAGCTCTTATCACCTTACAATTCTCAGTAAGCTACTCAGGTTTTTTTAATAGAAATCATACATGGTATGTTCATATCTGTAATTGTTACCATTTTGAATCTTATGTCAGAAAGGTTTATCAAAGAAAGAACTTTCTTAAGAAATTTATAGTACCATTTAAACACTAAAAATGCATTCAGTAGATTAGACTTTGTAAACCTTAATCAGGAATCTATGTGTTTGAGATACAGAACCTGTGTTAAATAAAGAATGGAAAAACTAATTCAAGGGAAAGAAGTATATTTTTCATAATTTTTCTATGAGTCTGTGCAGTCCATTTTTAACTTCTTATGTAAGCTACTGAAGAGTACATGATACTACATAATTCAGTATAGAAGCATGTCATCTCCGAGACAAAAAAAAAAGGGCTTTTGGAAGTTTTTCTTGATCAATTCCTTAGACAACCTTCAAAAACCATATAATGGTGGATGTAGAAACTACAGGAGTGTGAATATGGAAGAGATCTCAATATAAGTTTTGGGAAAACAATGCAAACATGTTTTTCCATTTTTATAAACTAAACACATTTAAAAAAAACTTCAATAAATTACCTCTAATTTTAGCATTTTTAGAAATATTTAATATGGCTTTTGTATTAAAGAAACTTTTTACTGGTTTAAATTCAGTAAGAAAAAGTCCTTTTACTAAAGGGCTGTAGAACCACATTTAAAAAAATGTTTCGTCTGTCCATCACAGCAATGAAACAAACACAGTATGTTTGTTACTCTGAGTCACCTCTAGCTGGATTTCTGTGAAGGGTTTAATGGCCCGTACTATAAACAGGGTTTCAGGTTGACATTTGCACATTCTGTGATACACCACATTTAAGCATTGCTACTTACAAATGATTTATTCTTTATATTCCCTCCGAAGGTAAGAGTTATCATATGATGACATTACTAGGCTTAGATGTGTAGGCAGCGATTACAAATCTTGTCCACATCTGTCTGACCCACACCACTTCACGAAGAACCCCATTGCTCACCAGGGAGCACAAACAAAAAATTACTTAATGACAGAAGGAGGGAATGAATCAGCTCATGTTTAAAAGTAAAGCAATCCTTTGTTCATCCTGATGACAGAAGATAAATATTTTGCACTGCTTCATCAGCAAAGCTGGTATGAGTTCTTATACAATCTGGAGTAAAAACAAATGTTTTGATTTTCAATGGATAAAAGCTTGGATAATTTCAGTTTCAATATATCAGCACATTACTCTTGGAGGTGATTTACTAATAAAACCCTGCAAAATGAACACTTATAAAAAGAAATGATAAATCAAATCTTCCATGTATTCCTTTGACAATAAGAATGTCCTGAAAAAGGTATCACTGAGCAGATAAAGTTTCAAAGCATAAATGAAACCTCAGAGGCACAACCGAGAACAAAACCAGAGATTTTTAATAACATTTCAGAATGATTGGTGTCTGTGACACTTTTGTTTTAAAGATGCAATCCATGCCAGATAAAATACAAGTTTCATAAAAAATATCTGTTGCACCACTCTCACAACAAACACTTTTTCCCTCCTTGGCTTTTCTCGTATTAAAAGAAAGCATGTATGAGAGATTATAGTACTGCACAGAGACCAAAAAAATCATTATGAGCCTTGTTTGAAGTTTTGTGTGCTATACCTTGCAGCAGAGAATCATGGGTATCCACTTTTTCTTAATGGAACGCTTATTAAATTACTTGAGGGATGAATGGCTCAGAGAAGCAGCAATGGGATGTGGAGGCTGCCTCATGACTTGCTGCTTGTCTCTGCCTGCAGTGACTCCTGCTGCTGAATCCTCTAAGCTATCAGACATACAGACCTGCATGTCTCATCGGTATGGGTTGTCCCACCATGACCCCCTCTCCACAACTCCCCGGGTAGACTTTCTATGCAGTTTGGAGTATTTGCATGTTCATGTCTGTTCCCTGTGAGTCTCTTCCTCTTTGTGGAGTGACAGCCTGGACAGGGGAACTTGGCTTGCATGTACATCTAGAACAAGTACAACTGCACTTAAGGCTTTATTGTCCTCACTGCAAAGCAGGGATATATCCAATATACCGGTATCATCCTACTGCGTGTGTGTCACG
>NW_010244120.1:9501-10817 GCF_000690775.1 Eurypyga helias
AGGAATAGGTACTATTAGTAATTAAAAATATACAGAATGTGTAAGTATAAAAGGAATGTGGAATGTATAGAATGTGTAAATGGAACATACTCCCTTAATCAAAACAAAAAAGGAAAACTGGAATACCTACAATTAGGTATTATAAATACCTTAAAATTCCTTTATAAGAAGCATGCAGCAGGAAGTCCAAAGACCAGTAGAAGAGCTGTGAAAGAGCTGCACAGTTCTTACTTAGTAGAAAGAATGAATATACACTACTCATTTTAAAACTGTTTTGGCAAAAACCTACTAAAATATTAAGAATTTTTATTTACTGTGCAGGTATGTCATTCTTTTTCATATATTGCAAAATCAAGGGCATGTGGGTTAAATGATCTCTCTGATAAGACAAGTGTGGTCCTTTGTCATTTTTTAATATATTATTCCTTGTGCCTGTGGAATTCTTTTTTTTTTTTTTAATTTAATAGTAAGTCACAAGCAAATAGTGTGAACTATTGATATCCAAAGGGAAAAGGATAAAAAAATAAATTGCACCAGACAGCTTGCCTGGGATTGGCATGAGTGAAAGTAGACATATGCCTGTGAGCTAATCACACTAAATCTTTCTATGGTTAATTGAGAGAAATTGTCACTTCCAAAGGAAGATTCATATCTTCCTGAAATAAGGATTTGGACAAGGTCAAATGAACAACCTTTTGAGCTGCCATTATTTCCTCATTGATTTTAAAGGGAGTATAAGGTGATTATGTATAGGCAGGGATGACTAAAATTTGAACATCCAAAAACAAAAAAGAGAAAGCTCACATTTTCACAATTATTTCAGAGAACATAGCCATGCTGTACTGAAGAGTTTGAAAAATATGCAAAATGTATTTAATATCTGTTGTGATTTCTTCTCTGGGGAAATGAAGTAAATTCAATTCTGAATAGTTCACAAAGGCAATCTAAAATCTTAATCAGCAGTGAATGAAAATTGCCAGACCCACAGGACAAAGAAGCGAAGTTGTTTAACAAACAGTGCACAGGGGATTTGAGATCTGCCTTACATTTACAGACTCTCCTAAGGGTGAACTTAGGAAAAGTAACTTATAGATATATAGATATAGACATAGATCAGAAAATGGTAAGTGAAGATAGGGGCCAGATGTCCACTATTTTCTAGGTAAATAAGTACAACATCAGAGACACTGTGATTGAATCATGAAAATATTTTTAAGCATTACATGAACTCTAGCAACAATAAATGCAGATATGTTTTAGAAAGTCACTCAGTCGGCGTGGGACTCGGCACTGGCAGCAGCTCCTGCCGCAGCTCG
>NW_010244121.1:0-3004 GCF_000690775.1 Eurypyga helias
GGAGGGAAGGAGCCTCCGTGGGCCTCTGGGACCTGGGCCGCCCCGTAAGTCGGGGCCAGTGCCCGGGAGACCCAGGCGCTTTGCAGCCCAGGCAGCGGCGGGAGCCCCCTGTAAGCAGGGTGCAGGCTCTTTGGCCGCTGCTTTGCGTGCCCAGCTCCGTTTGCCCAGGGTGCCCGCCTCCGAGCCCAACTCCAGGACCAGCACCAGCTGGAAAGAAGTCTGCTGTGCGACGCTTTGGTGAGTGGATCCCTGAAGTCGTAGCTTCATTCAGGGTTGGTTGAGGATTTTATCAGCTATTTACAATATCTTGGGTTTATGTTGAGACTTTCCTTGTTAGCTTGTTCCTACTGCAGTTTTGTTGATTTTGGGGGTGGTTTATGCCAGGTAATTGGTTTTTGGTTGGGTGGGGTTTTTTTCTGGTATTTTTGTTCTTTCAGGGGTGGCGGAGTCGGTGCTTCTCAGGCCTTAACTGTGCCTTGCATCCTTGACAGGAGCTGGCAGGGAAGAAGGAGGTCTGGTATTTTTGTTCTTTCAGGCTCGTTGCCATCTAGTTGATAGATGTTGTAGTGGGTTTGTTTCTCAACGTGTGTGTTGATATTGCAGCATTGTGACAGAGGGGAAGGCGTGAGGACCCCAACATGCTGAAAAAACTTCCTTCTTTCGTTTTGGGAGCAGCATCAGTTACTTCCCTTTTTCTCAGTGCTCTGTTCTGGATCCTAAATAAAGTGTTGCTTCAGACTTTGTGTTACTCTTTGTTTCATTCCCGGTTTTTTTGCGTGCTTTACTCATGCTTTTGCACGACACATCGTCTTGCCTTTTGAGTTACTGCTGTCACGCAGCTGTGTTGTGTTCCCAGGTGCTTCCAGGTGGTGTCTCAGCTCTCGCGCGCTGCTCTCTCCATCAGGGGCACCGCACTAACGCAGCGGTTACCTTCCTGCTCAGCGCTCGGGGACGGCTGGTGGCTTCAGGTGCTCGTGGCCTTGTCCCAGCCCTGTGCGGTCCCTGTTCCTGCTCGCCCAGTTGCTGTGCACCCTGTGCGTCCTGGAAGCGCCCCCCCAGCTACTCCCTGAGCCGGGTGCCCTTCCTGTATTGACTGCAGCAGCGGACTTGCTCCAGGAAAAGAGCATGAATTCGTTTAAAAATAACCACCCCCAGTTTTGCACAGTGCTGTGTTTACAGGCAAACGAGACGCTGTACACATACCATACTGTTATGTTAATAAACCATGAAAACTGCCTTAAAACAGTCGTCAAGGGCGTTAATTGTAACTCAGTGCTGGCTGGCATGGTCCCACGCTCCATTAGTGGTCATGTAGCTGCTCATCCTGGGCATGTTAAGGATAGCCGAAGCCAGGCAGAGGGGGTGCTTCCAGGAAATCGAGGGGGTGGGTGCATTTTATCGTTGCAGAGGTTGGTTCGTTATGGCTTGCTCTTGTTGCTCCTAATGGCCCCCGGCTATGTGTTGTTTGAGCTGTGAGCGTCAGGGGACAGGGCCTCTCAGCAGAGCAGCTCTGCTTGCCTCTGCGTCCCCCTGGAAAATAGGGAGAGTTTGGAATACGCTCCCTGTTTGGTGAAAGTGAGAGCTCTGGGGGAGAGGGATGGGTGTGATGAGTACACTGTCAGCTGTCGCCCTGTCGCGGCGGGATCTCCCAGAGTGCGTTTAGCGCAGCAAGGTGGTGGTACCCATCGCCCTTTTCTCTGCGGGGTCTCGCCAGCGCTGTCCTCTCGAGCGGGCTCCCTTTGGTGCTTGCGGAGCAGCTGTGCTCTCGTCCCTTGAGGAGGTCGTCAGCGGCAGAAGGGTGCTGTCCTGTGTGTTGTCACACGCCTTGCGCTACCGGGCCAAGTTGACAACACCCTAAAAAGGGAAGGGCCTCCGCTGCTTCGGTTACCAGCGGTTTCGATAAAGCAGCAGTAGCTCAGGAAGACAAGATCGTGATGGGGAGCTGATCCGTGCGTCACTCGAACCCAAACTGCGCTTGAGGTTTATCTTCCGAGGGAAATGGGTGGCGCAAAGTCAGATTCTGCTGCCAACCTGTGCTTGCAGACGACAGAGCGCGCTTGAAACGCCGTCCGTGGCTTTGACCGTGGCGCAAGTATGCTTTATTGTCGTTTCTCAGAGTTCCCAGTTCGCCTTGGAGTTCGTTTCCTGAAGTGAACAGCATTGTATAACTGGGCTTATGTTAAGTATCCAACTAAACTTGCCCCAAAACTGCGTCACGTTGATGATTCACCTCCACCAACCTGAGGTTTTTCAGTACAGAAATGTTCTCAGAAAGACTCTTCCTGAGGGTGCCTGAGGCCCATTTAACCCCGTTTGTCCCAGCGTGGGAGTTCCAGCCCGCTCCATGGCGTTAATCCTGGTGGAAGGCAGCTCGGTTAGGCACGGCCTCCTCCTGCTCTGTCCCCTTGGAGGTGAAGTGTGGAGCAGGGCCCAATCCCACTGTTTTGCACCTCCTTCCGCTTCCCTCTCGTGGGTGCAGACTCTCGTGGGTGCAGTGCCGGATTACGAAGGCTGCGCCGCCCCTGGCCCAGGGGGCCAGAGCCCTGGCAAAGCCCAAGACGCGGCTCTTTTTCCGACTTTCGCTGTTGTACTGTTGTTGGAAACAACCTTCTCTGCCATGGCAGGAACAAAGGGATGGCCACTGTGCTGCAGGGCCTCTGCCTGCCCCGCGCTGCCGAGTGCTCACCGTGGTTCTGCAGTGGGGACCCGGGGGCCTCCTCCACCGCTACAGTGGCAGTTGTGTCTTTTTCTTTCATTTCTAACTTTTACCCGTCGCTTTGGGGTTTCCGGCTGCAGCAGGTCCGTGATGCTTTCGGGCTGTGCTTTTTTGATCAGCACTCTGTTTCCTGGAGATGGGTATTTCCAGTTAGAGGGTTGACCTTGGCAAAAAGGAGCACGATTTCTCCTTAACTTGTTTTTCTTTAGCGAGGCAGATGGAGAGTGATGAAACAACCCACTTCCTCTCCTGACAGAGGCTGTAGGAGAGCGGCTGGGGCTCCCTCAC
>NW_010244122.1:0-759 GCF_000690775.1 Eurypyga helias
TCCGCATTCTCCATGTGCCTCAGGAAAATATTCCTAACAGAAAAAGTTTTTTTTTTTCCCATCCTAAAGACCTTAGAAATTAACCTATGATGTGATGCGACAGGAAGCCAATCAGTTATGAGAGAGGACATAAGTAAGTAGTAAGAGGTTACTTGTTGAAGGCAGATTTGACTTCTGGTTTCATTAACAAGGTAAGGAGAGGGATTTTTCAAAAGCCCTTGGGTGACTTGGAAAACCAAGTCCCATTGACTTTTAATCAATTAGATATTTTTGAAATTCATGCAGATAATGAGTAAGCAAGTTTACAGTCCATCCCAACCTGCCCCGACGTTAATGGTAATGTTGGCTTTATGAAAGATAGATTCAGGACTTAATGAGGTTTCCTGTAGGCACTGCAAGAAAAAATAAAAAAGAAAGAAAACCCAGTGATTTATATAAGGAAAGGGTAGTGGCCCTGTAGTTTACCAGTTCGGAAGGAGCATTTCATGGCATGAGAGCAGACACAGATGTGGAAAGGGGAGAAAAACAGGATGTCATAACTCACATCGCTGGTGGATGGACCTAGGTAAGGTGAGATTAACAGCAACATTAGGCATGACAAGAAGGAAAGGCCAAACAGCCTGGAGACCAAAAGAAAAGGTAGGAACTTGGTGTGGTTCAGAAGAGATTCAATGGAGGAATATAGCAGAGGAGGAGAAGTGATTACAGACGTGGGCTTTTAAGATGATTTTGACGGAAGTATTTTTTCCATATCATGGC
>NW_010244122.1:790-32631 GCF_000690775.1 Eurypyga helias
TGGTTACTGAAAACTTATTTTCTCGTTAACCAAAAAAATAGACAATAAGAAAAAGGACAGAATTTAAAATAGTGCATCAATGAGCAAAACTTGGTGATTATAAACGGTTTCTTTGGAAATCATCAGGATATATACACCAAGTTTCAGCAGAATCACTTAAGGTTTTATAAGGGGAGAAGAGGAATAACCCTTGTAAAGACTCTCAAGGGACGGTTGCTGACATGGAAAACCATTTGCCCCAATCAAACTTTTTAGTTTTAATCTGAGATGAAGGTTCTAAGTCATTTAAGGGTGTTTCTGTTTACCCCTCAAGCTTCCTGGAGGCAAGAGAGAAGCTTCTCTGATCAATAATATCAAATGGCATGAAGAAGCACAGAGCGATACATACAAACATACCTTCTTTTCAAAAGCAGAGATCACCTACTGTATAACAAGGCACTTCCCACATCATAACCTATAGTCAGTCAAACAAACCAATCGAGTGTAGTGGAAGGGGATAAAAAGGCTGACTTCTGGTTTATTAGAATTCTTAGAAAATGGAAATTAAGCAGTAGGTGGTACCTTGAGCAAACTTTTGAGGGTGGATTACTGCAACAGCTCTAGGCAAGTATCAGCTAGTAACAATTTTCAAAATTCCATTTAAAGATATCGTCCTGCAAAAATTTCCTGTGCTTATTACAGAACCACCAGTTTCTTCAAGGGACTGATGACAATATCTTCATGGAGCTGGATGTATGAGGTAAATTTCATTCATTCCCAATGTTGAGTTCATATATGATCTAACTTGAAAAAATTCTGCACGTCATCACTTTAGGATATTGTTTCCAGTGATAAACTACCTGTTCTCTATTTTAATTTCTTACTACACATGTTCCTTTCACTTTAAAAAAATAAAATGCTTTATTATAAGAATTTTGGCAGAACAATAGACAAGAGTCTTCCTCTTTGTAAAAAAGGCTACCAATCTTTGTCAGGTCAATGATAAATTCCAGTCAAAATTTTATGACCACAAACTCCTGATTTAAAACTTTGTAAGCCAAATTATTCAAGAATCTCAAGGAGATTGTTCAAAAATGGAGATACCAAGAGTGTCCAGACACTCAAAAACATGAGCTCTTTAAAACTGCCTGCCTAAGACCATGAGGAGTCTAATTTAAAATTAAATCATAATCTCAATTGCACTGATAATTGCAAATGCAAGAATGGATATGGACTATAATGTCAAACTAGAAAGACTTTATTAACATGGTATATTTTAAGAGTTGAATCAAATACTGTTGTGTTTGCAACTGAATTCTACCAGGCAGAAATCCAGGGGAAAGTAAAATATAGTACATAAGTCTTTTATTTCTCTGTGTATATTTGGTTTGTGAGACGTTTTCAAATCATAAAAAGATGACTTTGTAAATAGAATGTGTAATATAATCCTGAAAAAGAGGCAATTCCTTGCCTTCATGAAACAGAGCTCATATAGCAAAAGAAGTAAAAAATTAAGAGCATAGTGACAGATCTTCATAGAGACATTTCAAAATGTTGACATTTAAAGTAAATTCAAAGAGATTAAATGGCTTTGAGTAGTCAAGAAACAAATCACATCGATCTGTCACCAGCATAACACTGGAAGCTGAAACCAAAACCACCCTAATGGCTGAAAAACCGAAAGGAGAAGCATATAAGCCATAGAAAGAAGGCTGCATCCACCAGCAGTAACTAAACTGACTAATTCAGGTAAGATGCTAATTTTAACAAGTCACATAGTTAAGTTTGTATATAATGGTAATCAAGGTGTCAGTAAAGCTCTACAAGTATGTTGTGGTCATCATGGCCATTCAGAGGGACTGCTGTCTTGTGACTTGCCCCTGTGACTGTGTCCCTCCCTCTGCTGTGATGAATTTAAGTACCACAGACTCCTACCCAAATGTCACAACTTAGCCCTTCCTGAAAACAAAGAGAAAAGAAATTCAAATATCTCTCCTCTGTCACTCTTGGCAGCCTTGATGTGTTTGGCTGTTTCTCCTACAAACGTCTATTTTTTTCTGGTGGCTGTTTGTTCCTGGAAGCCCTTACCCCTGCTCTTCCTTGCATCATCAGTCCTCCCACAACATTCTCCTCGGCACCAGCTTCTATTGCTGGTAGTTAGTGGGAAATTGCCTACCATACCCGGAAAATTAAGTTAGAAACTGAGAAGTAAAAATGGAAACATACACTCCATTTTAACTTAATCCAGTGAATTCTGAGATAAGCGATGCTAAGGAGATGAAAAATAAGTGTTGGGAATCACAGCAGCCATACAGGAGGATAATGGGAAGTGCTGGTGTTAATGCTGAAAGACCAAAACAAATCACACAGACGCTGCCTTGGGCTATTAGATTTAGATTAAGTAAATGAATTCGTCAGATCTCCCAAGATCCAGGTGTGTGCCTCAAATCTTATTCATACGGTGTTTTAAGAACAACACAGAGCGTGCCCATTATGAAAAGCCAGATATATGCCCAAATCCACAACACCCATTTCACTTGAGTCCCAGTACAACATCCTACAAAACAGCTATTTTCCTTTCTCTTTACCTTACTGCCACCAATATACAGGCAAAACAGATGGTGTTTTCAGGGTCATCATTCCAACACATTTTAAAAGTTCAGTTATTGCAATTTTCCCACTTTTCCAGCTCCAAGACTGAGGGATTACATGCATCCAGCTCACTTCTTTGTTTTTGGTACTAATAAACCCACAAGGTATGGAGAGGACATTTCAGAAAACCTGAGCCACTTAAGAGCTTTGCTTGAACTGGAAAAACAAATAATGAATGAGCAGGAGCAATACAGAGAAAACCAAATGCCAAAGCCAGTCCCATCTCTGTTCAGCTTTTCAAGTATTTCTTTCCCTGTATACGTTGTCTAGGACAGCTATCTTCTAGTAAAGGTTGTTTTGTCAAAATATTATAGAGGGACTTTATGTTTGTCATCTCTGTATCAAGAACAATGTGCATTATTTCACATTTCTCAGTAATAAATTAAATTTGCCATGTGTCAGCTCAATTACCGAGCTGATCTAAGGCACGATGAATATTTCTTGCCACTCATTTTGTGCTCAGTATGCATCATAATTTAGTACCATCAGCACATACAGCGAGTTACAGTGGGTCTGTCTAGCTAGGTAATTTATTTAAAATCAAACTATGAATCCAGGTATTAATCACACTTAACTCTTCTCTTTTGGGGGACAAAGATCCCTCAGCACAGAAAATTCATTTTCTTTTATGTGTTTCTGTGCCACGTCCTTCTCAGCCCGTTAGGTTCATCTTCAGAAACAGCCTGTCATGTAGATCCTTATCAGAGATTTTCTGAAAACCTAGATAAAATATGTCATATGCACTGCAATTATCTACTTTATAACTCCTAAGCTCATTAAAGAGGTCAATTAGTCATTATTGCCTTTTTTAAACCCCCTCTGGCAGCCTCAGGTTAGGCTTTGGCTCCTTAATGCAGGCAGTCCTCAAACCCAGCGAGCGCTCCCAGGAGCCAAGTGCTTCTGCAGCCAGAGCGGCGTACCAGCACTTTTAGAGGGGAAAAAAGGGGGAAGAAAGGGAAGGTAACTGCCCACTGCTCTGCTCACACATTAAATATTGATGAAAAGACTGAGAAAATAGAGCTAGAAATGTAAGGAAATCACATCCTAGCGAAGAAAAAAGAAATCACGGAGGGAACAGGCGGGAGGGGGGAGCGAATACTGCAGAGCACTTTTGTAAGCAGAAGCTGAAATTAGCAGGGGGGTTATCTATTTGTAAGCAGAACAAATACAATTAGATGGTCCCCCTGCTAATTTTGGCTTCTGGCTGCAGAAGTGCACTGCAGGGCACACACCTTCCGCGCGCTTTCCTCCTGTTCGGCGCTTTCCAGGTGATATGTGTGAAACAGTGAAGGAGAGCCTCCATTTTGAGCACTGGCTGGAAGCACCTGGCTGGGATAATTCCTAGCAGTTCGTTATGAAAATAAGCACACACAGGTTTGGGGTTATTCCTAACAAAACCTTCCTCACAGCGCTGCTCCAGGGTGGGGGACCAACACAGCCAAGCATCCAAGAAGTGTCAAGGCTGCCTCGTTCTTCCTCTGTTGGCCCATCTCAGTTTCCCTGTGGGTCCCAGACAGGATCAGGTAGTCACGTGAAGATGAAGAAACCCAGCTCAGTGGGGAGGAGAGGGAGAGAAGTGTGCCTAAACTGCAGCTGAAACTCCGCCTCAGACCCCTCTGCAGAATGTGCCTTCCCTCTTGACCGTGGACCATTCCCAACTCGTCTCCGTGATGTTCTCTCTGCCATTGCTGTGGTGTAAATTGGAGGAGAGGAATGAAATGGAATAAGAATGACAACTATTCCTGCCTCGAACTCATTATCTCTGCTGAAAAAATGAGCAATCAGAGCAGTGAGAAACAAAATCTCTGAGGAGTGCTCACTCCAGGCACAGAAAGCAGCAACGGAGGGAAAAAGAGCATTAATATGTGCTTTTCAACCAACGCCATTCCAATTTACTACTGGACTGTACTGCGCTTTTATTAATTTAGGAGTGTTTCCAGTTTACCCTGTCATATGTGCTCTACGTTTTACTGAATTAGGTTTCTGTTTTCCTCTTCTATTCTTTTTTCTTAGTTTTGTTTGTCAGTGTTACAGATGATCACATTTCCTTCTATTTGCAAGTTTGCTTTATCTATATTTCACAGTTGCAATCTGGGCTGTCCACTATCTTATTACTGTGTGATAAGTGATATCTGCTATAAATGCACATGAACTCATTTTCTCTGTTCCTTTCCCATCCCTCCAAAGTTGCCTCATCTGAAATAACAAATTGTTGCCTTGCAGCTGGCAATTATTAGTTTTGGTTTATTAGTGTTGATTTCTAAGGTAATCTAATGTGTAACCTGATTGTATTAACTCATAGCTCAGGACTCTATTTGAAGTCAAATTTGGTTTTACCTTCTTAGCTATTAATTGCAACCTAGTTGGGCTGTGCATATATTGGAATGAAGCAATACTTTCATGAACAAATCTCTGCATCATTTCCCAACACCCATGTTTTAAGGGCACCCAATTAGTGAGAGCAACTTCTATGCTGAGGTAGGTAACACATGCTATACTTTTTGTGACACTATATTTTGTGTTTACTAGAATTCAGGTTAACAACAAAACAGACAGGGTTTTTTTTAATAGAATAAGCCAGTCTTGCACTCTGACAAGCTAACAGATATATTAATATCTTAATATCTGTGATATACTGATTTAATTTCTTTTTCTGTACGTACTTCTGCTATTCGTGTCCCTGATCCTCCTGTTTCATCCACGCAAACGAAACTTTATATCCATGCTGAATTCTATGAAAGGCCACGAGTCCTTCTGAGAGGAGGGATATGTCCATTTGCAGCCAGTCAAACACACAACTCAGTCAAACAGCAGCAAAGTTGGGCCAAACAACAAATATTCAGATTTTTTTCATTGCTTCCCAAACTAGACATGACATGTTAACCATTAACCTTGTTTCCAAATGAGCTAATGTGCATTGGATACACTTATTTGTGCTAAAATTCCTGATGACCTGGAGCTCAGAAAGCTGATGTAGTTTAAATTTATTACAAACTGGAAGGAGTCTGTAATAACGTAATGCAAAAAAAAGCTTCATCCTGAAGGAAGGGTGGATGCTCAGAGTTCAATAGTGACGTGTAGAAAGCTGGTATCACTAGTAACAGATAAACATATGAACAAATTCTTATGAAAGTAACTTATGATGAACATCTTGATGATACTGGAAGAGCACTTAGGGGTTTTGTCTTACAACTGACAAGACAGCACAGCAGCAGAGAAATTAAGCAGCCTGTGAATCTACCCTTCACATCAAGTAAAAGATGTTTTACTCACCTTCATTTATGTATTCAAAAGTTTCCTTGCTTGTATCTTTTTTTGGGTGGATATCGGTGTTTATATGCTGCTCTGTTGATGAATGTGATCATAGAAGTCTGTGCATTGTGAGAAATAACTGTACACGTACGCTGCTATCAAAAGGGTTTTCAATGGGCATCACTGAGTCCAGTGAGAAAACAATATAATTTCAAATTTTGCTAGCAGTCTTGAATCCTCAGCCACCTCCTCTGTAGGAAGGAGGAACAGTCTGTTTAATGTGAAACAAAACCACCACGGAAGACCTCCACACCAGGGCTATGACTATTTAAAAACATTTCAATCCCCAGCCCTTCGGACTTCCACCAGTGCTCAGACCTGCATCTCTGGAATACTAAACCCACTATGTGCTCTGTAGCAAAATCACAAGTCTGGGAACAAAAAATTCTGTTTTACTAACTAAAAGTCATCTTATGTGCCATGCAGGCCTTGCCAGAAGCATAGGCATTAAAGGAAAGTGCTATGTAGAACAAACGTGGGCTCACCTGCCGGGCAGCATATGTTTTGCTACTGTCAAACCCAAGGGCTCTGTAAAGAATCGAGACAGATGTTTATCTCACCTTCTGCACCTTTCGGAGAGATCATGTCACAGCGTCCACATCACCGGAATGCTTTATTGTGAAACATAGCACCCTTTTTAACACTAGTTTGCCAACAATCTGAGACTTGCTGGTAGAGGTTTTCTTCCACGCCAGCCAGTCTTGGCTATCTTAAGTCTTCCTAAAGCGACACGTTGGAATTCCCTCCACACATACCAACCTGGAGATATACAAGGTTCAGTGAATTGTAAACTTTCACAACTGATTTACATGTTCCAGGTTTTAATACCCTCTCAATTCTTAAACGGATTAAGGAGGACAGTCTTTAGCTACATTTGACAAAGATTATTCTCGACATGGCCTATTTTTCATGGTAGTCATTTATTGTACTTGGTAATTAGTTATATGGCCTTTTGCATTGATTTTTCTTTCTGAATCTACTTCAGGCCTGCTCCCCAAATGCTGGATATGGTGTTTAGTGACACCACTTTTGTTTATTCTGCAGTCTGGCATATTTGATAATTCATTCATTTCTTCACATGAGATAAATTGGCAATGAATAAACTACCGTTGGAAATAAAATGGTTTTGGCTGTCGTAGGATGAATGAAAGCCCTGGAATGGTTGCCCAGTAATAGGAATACTGAGAGCCAAAAACCCAACTGCTTTTTTAGATGATGCTTAATCAGTTTCTCAAAAGGTTTATAAGACCTAACACAGTGGCTCTGATAATGACGGAATGGGTCCCAAAATACAGAATGCCTTTTCCAGGCATACGAGTGGTGAGTGTGCACACACACAAGATGATTCATCACCACAAAATATCACAGCATTTTCTTGTGCGTGCACAAAACAAACAAAAAATTAATCACAGCTTGTTACTTGTAAGCTCTCCTTTGTGCCTTGGAAAGGCTAACTTTGAACAATTGTTTCCACAGGGGAAGTCTGACTTTTAAAAAATTTAGGGATACATGCAGACAACTCCTGATGCAGCATTTACTTGCAGTTTCTAAGGATGCACATGCTATTAGTCAACCAGATTCTGCTTTTATGATGTTTTACACAAAGATCAGACATCGCTATGTTTTTGCATACACAGTTGTAGCATTGCTATTTTAATAACCAAGCCAGCTTTTTTTCAGTTTCTGATATTTGCCTGGGGAAAAATTCAGGATGTTGTCAGATGCACAGAAAGCCTAAAAGCAGTGAAGGAAATGCACACAGAAGAAGTATTCCAGCTTCAAATCCTGATGATGGATTACCTTCAACCTCCCAGCAACAAGATACAGACTTTAGCAAAGACATGAGAAAAGGATTGTTGGCAAGCTTTGGCTCACGAACATTCCCTTCACAACTATCACAGAGCTACAGCAGCACGCTGCATGGAGCTGGATTTGAGCAACGTGCAAAAATGCGATGCAGCTTGATAGATGAGGGCATATTCGAACTCCACCCTCTCCCTGTGGCTCACACACGTGTCAGTGCGGACAGAATAAGATAGATGATGCCCAAGGCCCATACTAATCCACCATATCCATTCTGCTCCCATGATTCCTGCAAGTATATCCCAATTTTGAAGCTCCTTCCAGCTGAGCTTGCACCTATGGAGCTGTGGTCCCTTGGGCAGTAGCAGGTGACAATTCAGTGTCTGCTCCCTTTTGGTGAATTCTTCACTTTTATCGTATCTCTGACATTAGTGGAGAAGGCTGAGAACCATGATAACACAGAAAAGTACCCTTTGAAATAAAAGTAAGCTTAGCAGAAGAGTCAGATGATATCCACATCTACAACATCTAGACTACATCTGCCATCCTTATGCTGAGATCTCCTTATGAAGCACAAGACAAAGGGACAACTGCCAAAATCCCTTGAGGTGCCTCAGGAAGGGACAAGGCCAGCGTTACATGCCCTGGTCATCAGTGCTTCACATGGAAAGCCCTGCAACCGCTAAAGCCACCTGAAAGAGAACTGAAAATCATCTCTTGCCCTTTTCTGTATCCGTAATGACAACAGACACCATGACTGTGACAGTTTAGAAACAGGCTCACGGGACTCATTGTATATCAGTGTGAAGGTGAAAGCAAACACAAGCACAAAGACAAAAGAAAGCACAAGAACCCAGGGCATAAGCATTTAAACAAATCAATATGCGGCTCTCCAGAAACGAGCTCTCTATGAGAGCAGACTCATGGCTCCATTAGACACATTCCACGCTCCAGTCACTCACTCAAGTCATTGCCAGCGGTGATGTTTCCATTCCAGCTGCAGTGCCAGGAGAGTACGATTTTTCAGGTGGTGTGGGGAAAGGGATAGGGCTGAATTTATCTGCCACTTAGTGAAAGAGGTGAAAAGCCAGGAGGGAGAGTCAGGTAAATATCTACATGTATAGTAAGACAAATAATTTCTTCACCAAATGGGATCTGTAAAGCTGCCCTTGCCTCATGCAGTAATAGATATGGAAATTGTTTGTTTAGCCCTTTATATTCCCAAACTTAGTTTTATATACTAACCCAGTCCAGACCTGCTCTTTTAGAGGAGTCCACGAAGTTACCACTTCTTGAGCCTAAGAGAGGTCATGCTCTTCTCTGCATCAGGGCAAGGCCCTCAGGGCAGATTTGTCAGCACCTCAAGCAAGAGAAAAAGAGTTTTACGTGGAAAACTATGCAGAGGCACAGGCTTTGGATGAATGGTGTTGCCTGAGATTTTCTAACTGCCTCATGGAGTCTTAAAAACAAGAACAAGCTAGTGTCACTTAGGCAAAAATATTACTTACACCTGGGACTATACCAACTCCAGGGTAGCAGGAGAACCTTTGAGGGTTACGTCAGTATCAGAAAGTGTCTTAAAACTTTTTCTAACCCTGCTATGAATGTCCTCAGACAGAACAAAGAAATGGAGTCAACCACCATCAGTTAAGGCAGAGTTCAGTAAGAAAGCTACAGGAACCATCCTACTCCATTCACTGGAAAGCCAAGAGAGGATAGAAATGCTATTTCACTAACTGAAGAGAGACTTGAAATACCAGTCAAACAACAAAGAGGTACCTATTCCCATACTGAGCCAATCAACAGCGCTAGGTTTTAAAGAAAACTAGTGTAATAAAACATCAAGTCAAAGCAATATTGCCTGCAATCTCAGTTTGGTTCATCACAATTATTTTAAATATGTCATGTTGGAAGTGTGAGGAAAATGCAGAAACTCAATTGAAAATTGATGTGAAAATGTGACAATTCCAGTAGCATAATGCCTTTGTATGATGGACTACTAATAAACTGCCTTATATAATCAGATGCACAACAAAAATGCCTGAATATGTCTTGCCATGTATCACAAAATGTGGAGCACTTATTTGGCATCAAAACTAGCTTCTATTCCTCCAGTATCCATCCTACTTGCAATAGCTTTAGAAAGAACATGACACAGAAGCATAAGAGAGAAGAGAAAGAAGACAATGATAAAGATATGAAAAATGCCTGTTTAATTATGCTCTGGATTTTATCTCTGTTTCATATCAGCTCTCTCTCCCCTCCATGAGAAATAACTGGCATGTGTTGTATTTTGAAAGTAGATTGACACAAAGAAAGAGAATTGGCCATGTCTCCTGGCATTAATCTCCCTCCACAACAGCCTGTGATTGAGTCAGAGCTATAATTCTCACTTTCAGGTCTGAGTCACTATCAAAAAGGATGCTATTTCTCCTGCATCCTTTCCAGCAGGGATACACACTATCTGGCAGAGTCAATACAGAGCACTTCAAGTCCTACAGAATTTGCTCTGGTCTTGCTTTTGACCTGTTCACAGCTCATTCAATTAAAAATACAAAACCAAAAGGAGGACAAGAAAACAATATTGCTGTTCCCATTTTCATATCTACTTTCTTACATCCTTCTCCTTCAGTTTGCTCCAGGACAGCTTCTAAAATGTTCTCTTCCTCACTACAACCACATTTTCTCATGAGAACCCTTCCCTACTATATCTGAACTCATTCTCTACTCTATACTTACAAAACCCATCATCTCCCATTATAGGTTCTCTTCCATCTTCTCTGCTTTCCTGCTTTCTACTTAAATGCATTGACATCCTTCTTCCTAAAGATCAGTTGGCACCCTTATTCTGGTCTGAACTTGAGACAGTCCTTAACTGGCCACCTTAAATATCCCTGCTTTGTACTTAGACGGGGAATTGAAATAACCTGCACAGTGTCAGTCCACAGCCCAGCTGCTGAGCTCCATATAGGACACCAGGTTCTCAGAAACATTAATTCTCATCACATATATCATGTCTGCTCCCTGCCCTCAGCTTCACTTCAGCAAAGCCCTGCACCCCATTTACCAACGGAAGGAGGAATGATCCTGTGCAGGAACATGATACTGGAACCACAACTTGTACACAGCTGATGAAAAATGGTAAAATGTTCACTGACACTTGCTTCAAAGCTTCAGTTCTTTATCTGCCCCCAACCTTCTCTCAAAGTAACTATGGAGCTTTGTACGTGGGGATGGTGGAAGAGACTGACCCGCAGATACAGCACTTCCTCCCTGGATTTTCCCAGCCCTCACTGAAGTTTCTAGGCAGCTCGGATTTACCGCACCCAGGACAGTGAGCAGACACCTTTCAGCATTCCCTGGTGGTGCTGAGGACCACACATTCCGGAAGCAGCCAGCTGAATGCCGATCCTAACAAATGCTCCTGGTCTGCTCTACTCTGAAGTTGAACATCCCCCCTCATCTTCTCTTTATTTAAGATCTTATTTTGTTCTCTTCAGTGGAGTACCTGAGTGCTTTCCTCAGCCAAATTTCTCAGCTCACCACCTGCTTTCCCTGCAAACACCTGTGGAGATCTGAAGGCAAAATTGTGCCTGTTATTGCAGTTATGAAAATAAGACGGGTCTCACACCATGCTATCCTTAGGCTTCGACCCCTTTAATCAAGCAGCTTTCCTGAATAATTTTATTGAACTCTTTTCAGGAACAGTTCTGACTTCTAGTTTTAGCACTGCAGATATTCAGTGTGACCGGCTGCGGGACTGGCTGGCAGATGCACTCGACTTCGGAAGAGAGACAAGACTGAAAGTGTTCTGGGGTTTATCCAGCATTCATGGGAGCTCATTACATGCAGGAGATCACATTCCAGTATTTCTATTAGCAAAAGGATATTTTGCCAACACAGCCGGGTGCCAGCGTCCAGGGCACTCATCCTTCGCCACCTTAGCAGCAAAGATACTAGTGCTCTAGAACGGGCACCCTTCTAGCGGGTTTTGGATGGGACTATTTCTGTACCTGAAGAGCTGACAGGAATATACCTTTTCCTGCCCCCTCTCCCCCTAAAGCTTATTTTTCACCTGTCATTTGAAAAAAAAGTTGAGCTTAGGTACATTTTTGTGTCTGGACAAATCTCAAAGAGCCATCACTTAATCCCTTCATCCACCATCGCACCTCACTTCAGCGACTTTTCAGAACTAAGCCCGCATGGAACTGACTGTAGTATTTTACCCTCACTGTGAAATAGTCTTTCCTTTTGTGACACCAACTAGTCTTGAAATGCTGTAAAAATGCTGACAGAAGAAATACCAGAGAACAGTTTTAAAAAGCTTGTGAAGGATCGGTAGGTCCAGAGGTGTTTTTTCCAGCGTCGGAACAGCTAGGGGACATTTAAAACCAAACGGAAAAAATTCTAAAGGACACAGAAGATTTAGTGTATTTGAGGGAGTCACGAACATGAAAGGTAACATATTTTGGTGGAGGCTGGAGGGGACAGGATCTGATGGACAGTGTGTCAGCCCTATAGTAGTAACGTGGGGGCAGGCAGCACTACTGGAACGTGGGGAAAGCAATGAAATGAGAAAGGTAAATGAAGCGAAGTGTAGCATCAGGCAGAGGCCCCAGCATCACAAACACAGTCACAGTGTACAGTCTCATAGATCCCCTGAGTTTTACATTGAAGAGAAGTGACAAAATCATCAGGAGAGAAATGAGAATGACCAGCAGAAGCCTGAGGAGGAACAGTGTGAGAAGGGAGTCAAAAACACTAAAGAGCTGCCTGAGGTTAGTGCTACTGGACTACGATTTATGAAAGGATACATTCAAAACTGCCTCAAAGGTTAAATGTGAAGCTTGGACAAGAGAAAGAGAGAAAAGGAAATCCTCAAGAGTCCAAGATGTAAGCAAGATACATGGCACATACAGCTCAGCTAGCACAATTACGCTATGAAACTCAATTCCTGAACGGCAGCTCTTTGCTTTATGGTCCTGAAGTGGCACTCCCAGACGTGTCTTTGAGATTTGAACTCTGCTGGTTTCCACAGCTACCACACGTGCACCACAACAGGGGAAGGAGTCTTAAAATAAGGCTGAGGAATGTTCATTAAAATCATACTAGTCTTCCAGGATTTAATTTTCAAATGGAAGTACCAGTCACGTATATGCTTACAGAACAGATGCACGCATGCACACACAGCTACATAGACACATACAGGTTAGGCTGCATATTCTGCTGCTCAGCAGAACTCTTAAAATACTATTTAGCTGTGTTTTAATGTTTTTCTTAGAAATCGAGATACAAATAAAAGTAATTTTTGCAAACTTGTCCCACAGTCTCACGTTGGAGACGGAAGTGGTACTTCTTCGTCTCCCAAAGTCACGGTAGAGTGACATTTATAAAAACCCCTCTCATTTAGGATTTTCCCAAGTCTGCATTCTGGAAGAAGCCATTTGTCTTCCACAGCAAGTGATCCCGTGGGCTTTTTCCTGGTTTTACCCTGAGGCTTCTCCTTTGCATACGTCCAGCTGCATCAACAGCTTGTCCACCTACAGATTCCTGGATGGTGGAATCTGTGGCCAGTTAGTTTAATTTTGCAACCCCTATAATTCTGGGGATTATTCTGCTTTTCATTCAAATCATACAGCCATGTTTCACTTAGCTTTGTTACTTCTTTAATTGCAACCTTAGGTTGAAGTAGTATAATTTTACCGTAAGAGGTATGCCAGAACTCAAGTAATGACATCTCCAGGTTTCATAGAAATTGCAGGGATCATAGGAATTTAACTTGATAATTACCTCAATATTTCAAGTCAGACAATCACCATATAAAATAATTATGGGTGGTTGTTTTTCCAAATTCACTTTGTGCGTTACTGTAGGCTACTGCAGGCTACAATATATGATGTTAGACACCTTGAAATAGAGATAAAAAGTTATAAGATACCTAAATGCAGGATTATTCAAAGAGAAGTATAAGGGATGACAAAAGACAAAGAGAGGCATCTCTCAAATGCATAAAATAGCAAATACCACATTTCAAATTAAGGAACGTTTAGATCAAGGATTCCTTTCCACCCTCTCTTTAGCCACAGAAGATTTTTTTCCCCATGGGACTTGCAAAGATGCAACGACTGGCACAAGTGGGAGAAAAATACCCTTTGTTCACTTGCATGAAGGCTGTAATAACTGGCCCCTCTGTCACCCATATAATCTCTGTTCTTTTCTAACAGAAGCAGTCTTAGCCAGCATTTCATCACGTTCTCCAGCGCAATTAAGAGTGATTTAAGCTCTAAACTACTACTTGCTAAGGTTTTCTTTCTTCAGTTTTAAAAAAGCAATTGACAAAGGCCAAAAGGGGAATATTTTAATATACCATAATTTGATTACATTTTGTGGTTTCTCCCTCCTTCCACCCCTCCCCAGAACACCAATGCTTTTGTTATCTCTTGCATGTAAAGATGGACAAAAAAAAAATTACTTGGCATGATTTCCATCATGTTGATTCTTCTGGGTTCTCAAATATTATGATCCATGGAAAGTCTGGATTCATGCTTACTTCTACTCTTCATTAAGTCAGTTGTAGTTGAATTGCTGGTAGGGCAGGCTGCTGATACAGTAGGTGGGCATGCTGAATAAAATACATACCACAGCTGTACCTGCACTTGTCAGAGAGCCAACCTGCTTTACGCCAGTCTGTTCTCCACTGCTTCCTGGTCATAGCCCATCTGTTTCTGAATTCATAAAATGCTGAAGAACACAAATATCTGAACCTATTATAGATAACATGCTTCAATTAAATTCTGATTGTGGAGCTGTGCTTAGCAGACTAACATTGGTAATGTATCTCTCTCAAATTTGTCAATAAAATAGACACCCATCCATAGATATTTCTGTGGAATTCAGAGGCTTTCCTATGTAGTGGCTTCTACATATGGTGCACCTGGCCAATATTCTTGCAGTTGCAAACAAAATCAAACCCCAAAATAACTGCCAAACCAGAGTATGGAAGGTTACTAAGACAGATTAGATAAAAACCTGCATGTAGGGAGAGGTTCCACAGTAGGAGCACTTACAGGTGAAGTAAGCCAGACAGCTATTAACCTGAAGTTTACAATAGCTTAAAGGAGTGCTTTACTTTTTGTTGGATTCAGTGATAACACAGAATGATAGAACACAGAAAAATGATGAAATTAATAAAAGTTTACCTTGTATGTATAATTTTTGCACTGAGGGTGAAAGAATCAACTTTACAAGGTCAGTTTCATAAAAACGAGGAATTAGAAGAACTCAGCAGGCTGTCAATAACTGATTTAATAGGAACAGACTTTAAACAGAAGTAGTAGGTGAGGGATATATCCCCAGGAAATTTGCTGAGAATACCTACAGTACCTATGATTAAACTATCTGTCCTCTGGATGTCATCATTGCTCTTTTTATATGCTGTTGGTTAAAGGTGTATTTATGTAGAAGATAACTGTAGTCCTAAGGAAGCTGGCTTGGGTGCATCATCTTTGGTAGCTCACTGCATTTCCAATTAGAACTGAATACACAAGAGTGTTGTCCAGATCATTACTATTTATAATCTACAATGAACCATTTTCTATAATGTAATAAAAAAAAAAGGACCTCCTGCGCACATTTCATTTGATGTGAATTCACATCTCTGCTTCAAGAAGCACTTTATGCCTCTTCACAAAAAATTCCCATCTTTCCATATGTGCAGCTGAGACGTAGCTGCCAGTCAGCAATAGTGTTTGCAGTATTTGCAAAAATCTTTGCTTTAACATGGAACCAGAATTTAAAATTTCAAAATGACGTACTTGGTTTCTCCAGGGAGGGAATAATCCATTAGCGCTGCTGCACCAGAGCAGAAAGAAGAAATGTGGAATACACCTTACTGTGGCAAGAACGACCCTGAGAGATTTAACAGATAATACAGACCAAAGTGAGGCATTGCAGATATTTACCATATTTCCACAAAACCTTTTATAAGATATTGCAGAGAAATAGCCTAAATAGAAGCAGATTCTAGGCTGAATCATTCTCCCAGCATGAAGCATAAGGTTGAATTCAAATCTTCTCAGTACCTTTCAAGTCCAGATGAATCCAAAGACAAGGAGGGGCTGGCCGTCCTAGCGCAGTCACGTCTGCTGGCAGGTGGTGCACGCTGAACTGGCCCCAGCTCGCTGGGAAAGGAGACTGTCACCTTTGCACTTCTTTTCCTGAGCTCTGCCAAATGTTTCTTGGCTGCTGTCAGCATCCATCCCGAAACACCTGAAACAGTGTCAATTTTAGCAGCATGGGGACTACTCCAGAAGTCTTAGAAATACAAGTATGATGTCCTTCTCCCTTCTTGCATGGCCATTGCACACAAAGTGAGTTGTCAGAGCTCCATAGCACCAAAAAACCCTACAGCTTTCACAGAGGAATTATTATGGGGCTTTCAGAGAGAGGCACTGCCCAGGTTGTACAAGCTAATGCTTAACATATTCCTTCCCAGCAATAAACACAAAATTGACTGAGGTTGAATTTAACACAGAAGCATAGGATTCTCCATTACTGGCTTTATCCAAAGTATGAGGTGGAATTCAGTAAATCACCTGTGCTAGGGTCTCTAGAAAGCCTGGAGTGAGCCTTGTGAGAAACACACACGGTTTCAGCACTGAGTCTCTAAGCTCCTGGTCAGCCAAGAGGCACTTACATTCTTAGTTTTCTGTGTGCTTATGATTTTGGGAATGCTCAAACATCTCATACTGTTAGCAGGGCTGAACAGCAGCATTTTTTTCATGCCCCATAAGAATCATAGAATTTGATATTCTTGTAAGTAGCTGACAGGTGACAGCAGAATCTGTTAGGTGAGCTAACTAGGCAAATCCCTCAAAAAGGGCACTGACCTTTCCTTAGAGGAAGAAAAGGAGGGCTTCCTCATCCTTTTACCCAGTAGCTAGTAGGTAGCACAGCAACTGAGGAAAAAGGCCATTTCCAGGGGTCCTTACTTTTGTTTAAACTGAAACACAGCAACAGGTCACAGAACAAGAATAAATGAGAGGATCCCTCTCTCCCAGGGAAGTGCCTCAGCCGTATAAGTAAACAATGCAGTGTGCACTTGCTCTGTATCTTTAGCCAATTAATCATAGAATCATAGAATGGTTAGGGTTGGCAGGGACCTTAAAGATCATCTAGTTCCACCCCCCCTGCCATGGGCAGGGACACCTTCCCTAGACCAGGTTGCTCAAAGCCACATCCAGCCTGGCCTTGAAGACATCCAGGGATGGGGCATCCACAACATCTCTGGGCAACCTGTTCCAGTGCCTCACCACCCTCTCTGTGAAGAATTTCTTCCTGACATCTAATCTAAACCTCCCTGATTTCAATTTATACCCATTACCCCTTGTCCTGTCACTACTGGCCCTTGTAAAAAGTCCTCTCCCAGCACCCTTGTAGGCCCCCTTCAGATACTGGAAAGCTGCAATGAGGTCTCCTCTCCTCCTAATCCTTTTAGTTTCATGCAAGTGGAGAAGCTTAAAAGAAAACGTTCCCTTCCACGTAACCCTACAGCCCTTGACTGAGGCCAGAGCACTTCTGCGGGAGGCAGGAGATGCAGAGTTAAATACCTCCAGACAGCAGTGTATATGGAGTATATATATGGAGCTCCCAAACACTGGCTACTGAACTGTTGTGTGGAAGAAGGCACCAACACTGCCCTGGCCATGTTTTAGAAGGATTGATGCTGGGTTTCTCTTTGAAAAAGGATACCTCTGTCTTTGCCTTTGGGAGAAGATCTCTATCACAAAGTAAACAGCCCAAATTCTGCAGGACATACCTATTCGCTTGCTTCAGCACTGCTCTATGCTCAGTCTGCTGGGGTTTTGTGCATTTTGTGCATTTCCCAGGAAAGGCAGACCACAGCACCTCCACCTGCTTGCCACACGGACAGGACACGGGCCAACACTGATCTGATCATGACAGAGCTGCGTTAGCTAGTACTGACAGGCTCAAGCTTTGAGACAAGCTTATGGGTTTGGACATAGTGTTATTGAGATCCAGAAGCCATAAAGCTGGCCTCAGTTTCACATCCGGGACACAGAGAGACTCTGCCCCTAGAGAAGCCTTTGAGAAGTTTGTAAGCCAAACAGGGCTGTGCAAACGTCTCACTGTCTATAGCAGAGCCAAACCTCTCAGAGGATGCGTGCCATGTCATCTTTTTCTGACAACCCAATATTTTCAGAGGAGCTATGCCAATTCACTTATTACAGTTGGTACACCATTTTTGTAGTGAATTATGAAGCAGTATTATTAAAAGATGTATTTTAGGATGCTCAGGCTATTGTTTTTAAGCATCCCCTGGAGATGCAAAAATATGGCTAGAAAAATAACTTCGATGTGCTGCCCCGTTTCCACACTGGAGCTTTGCCTTGCATGCTAATGTGTATGTTTTCATGCCTCAGCTACACTAACTGTACTTCTTTCCTGTTTCTATTTATTTTGGAAGCAATATATGTTTACTAAATCAGTTGAAAAGTGTTAATGATCAGTTCACAGAATACTAATGTGGATTCAAATTACTTTCACATGAATCAAGACAAATTAAAAAATACTGTTTGATCATAAACTGCTTCAAATCCATGTCACAAGAATTCTGGTATCTTGGAATAAAGATGCCTTTTTTTTTCATTTTGTTAATATCTCATTAGATATTTAAATTAATCAAAAAGGTGTGGGGACAAGAACACATGAATTATCTCTGGTTCACGCAACAAAGAACAAAATAAACCCTCTGTGTGTGTGTGTATGTGTGACAAGGGGGGAGGGTATCTAAAACCACTTGTACCACAAGCAATGTCTCTTCCGTGTGCCTGAAAAGGAAGAACGAGACGTGTGAGAGCAAGCAAAGGAGTTGTGACGTGGGTAGAGCCAGCCCTGACTCGTAGTGTATTATTCAACCCTGAGAAATAGATGTGAAAAGTGAAGACTGGTAATGTACATGGACACTGGGTCAAAATGTTTCCAACAGAGGTTTTTATTGCTCCCAGAAAATTCATTGAAATTGAAGTGTACTCCAAAGGTGAATCAATTTTGGTGACACTTCAGCTTGATCCTGTCCTGATCTGAAACAAAGCTGTGTTTCAGAACTGCCTTTCATGTGTTTTATATTCTAAAGGTAGGAACTTCCAAACCATGAAGTTCCTGCAGGTTTCAGCAGAGGAGAGTAAGCCGGTTTAGTGAGCTCCACTGGGGGAAGGCAGACAACTCAGACACTGCAGTACACACATTGTTTGGGAGCAATGTCCTGGTGAAAAGCACGTGCCATACCCACTGGCCATACCTACGTACATGTGACAAGGAACACACAACCTCTAACACACCAGGCATCAGAAGTTCTGCTCACAGAAAGCCATTTTTTTTCCATCTGTTAAAATCTGTCCTTTCCAGGCTCCCAGGTGCTGTAAAGTTACCCTCTCAGTGATTTATCATACAGGGTATGATACACTAGCAAAGCACTTCTTCCATGGAGGCATCATGATAATACGAATGGTGACTCTGCTGGGTGAGTCAGACTAGCATCACCGAGCAAATCAGTATTGGAGGGTAAAATCAGTTTTTCTAGGAAAAACGAGCCTATACATGGCACATGCTAGATCCCAGTGCAGCGAAGCAGCGCAAGCAGAGCAGCCTGTAGTGCAGACCAGGATCGGGCACAATGGCCTCTGCTTCCTCCTTTCTCCCAGTAGAAAGCAGACACCTTACAGTAATCGTGCTAATCATTGTATCTGCCTCGTAAGATGACCCATCAGGAGCTAGTGCATACTAAGGACTTAGCTCTTTCCTCATATCTTCCTTACCCATGAAGGAATAAGTGTGAGCACATTTCCTTAACCGCAGCTGTTCTGAATTGTGGTTTAGGAATGTAAAGTAGGATGTAAGGCTGGATTCACCTTCTCCACTACTGTTTTGCAGATTCCAGGTAGAACATTCAGCTGTTCCCTTACTATTTTATTTTTTTATAAAAAAAGGTAATCTATCATGGATATTCTATGCATGACAATTAAGACTCATCTAGAAAACTATCAGAAGAAATAAGCTCCCCAACCTACCCTATTTCATTCAAGACAATTTTATATAACCCATTTTTAACAAATTTAAAACATTGCCCATATCTAGTCTAGCTATGAGGCACTGGTAATCAAGTCAAGCACCATTGACTGTGAGAATAGTGAACTGTAGAAAATGACTTCTCAGCATTATGTAGTGTCACAGCACAATTTAAATAACACGTTCATTATTCAAGGTCTCGTAGCTCGTACATATAGAAATAGATACTGGGAGCTGAAAGAGGCTTTCAAGCTTTCAACAGTTAAATAAATAAGCGACCTGTATCATTACAAGTGTACTGTACATTCTTTAAATATCTGATAGGCTGTTGGAAATTCCTTCCAAAATGAAATCCAATAATACAAACTGCTAACTTAAAATGAGAGATGCGTATACAGTATTGACGGCTATTATATACTGACACTGCTTTTAAATGCATGAACAGAAGGTTTGAGAGAAACTGTGCTTTCTAGGTGGGAAACTCAGACATTATTATTATGTTGATGTACAAAAGGGCTCTTACAATAACAATCTAATATTAAAGTCATGCTCTTTCTATAATTTTAGTGGATGTCAGTATTTGTTTCTGTGCCAGTTGGAATTTATTGCAGAAGTTGTTGTCTTGATTTTCATATGCATTTAGAATGTTTCCAAGTGAAATTGTTGCCATCACATTCTATCTGACATTTCTGGTAGGAGCATAGTTGAAGACTAGTCTACATTTTTTTTTTTTTTGTAGTGCTCAAACCCAGTCTCATATAATTTCCTGTAACCCAGTAATTTCATATTATACTTAGGTGAATGTGAGTTATGAAATATTAATATGACATAACTGTTCATGTATAGATAAAATGTATAGATAAAATGTATAGATAAAATAAACTGAGCTGCTTACATGTAATTTTAAAAGAAATCTACTGATCTAGTATTTTCTTGTGTATTTTGTAAAAGGCCACAATTTTGTAAAAAAATTTTTAACAAAGACAAATCAAATGACAAAAGACAAAGAAAAACACAAAAGAAAAAGACAGACCAGATTTTACCCATCAATTGTTGCCAAAGCAAAAGAATTTTAGAAGTCTTTCCTGTACCTGATACTTGCCTGCTTGGGACCTGTTATCTGTGTCTGCTGAATTTAAATTGTGAGAGATGGATTTTTGCCATGCTGTTATGTATCTCAGCAGAAAATGTTTTACCTTCTTCTCTGAGAAGGAGGTCCATGTCCCTAGATGGAGGCAGGGCAGATAGCTGCGTTCTCCCCCTTGCTGAGGAACAGACAAGAAACACTGTCCTCTTCTGACTGACACTCGAGCAAGTCTTTCAGAGGCCTAGTGTTTCCAGGGCATTTATGGGCTTATTATTCACCCACTGTTGAACTCACAAAACTGCTTTCCCAAAGGAAAACGCAATTTTCTTCACCTCAGGACACCCAGGGAGGTCCACGTGCTCCTGTTTCTGGGTAGTCCTGCCCAAACACCCATTTACCTCTGGGGTAGGGATTGAAAGTATTGTTGAAGCCTTGTAAAACTTTACTTTGCCATTTGCCATCTTCATTGATACTCCAAGCTTTTCTCTTTGTCTCTCAGTCCCAGACATGAATATATGGCCTGCCTATATCACTCCCTGTGTTTCAACAAATTCTTATTCCTACTGCCTCATCCAGTGTATATAGAAGGCAGCCAGCTGTGCCTGATGGGATCACAATCCCTTCTGAATCTCTCTACTGCCCTCTCCTAACTTCCTTCCTGTCTTCTGTTCCACCATATCACATAGAAATTGCTCTATGTTTTTGCCTTGGCCTTGTCCTGTATCGAAAGCATCCTCTCTTTCTTAATACTCTCACTGTTACCAACCTAGTAAAGCTTTAATCCAGCCTTTAGGCATTTCTACCACTTGTTCATGGCAACACTCCATGCAGAATTTATTTTGCATGCTGATTACTTCTCCACACACAACCTTTCCTGAATCTTTGTTCATGACTAAGGGGGAGATATTTCGTATTTATCAAGGGATACAAGCACACATGAACTGTCACTGGTGATCTGCAAGCCCCTGCTCCAGCAGGTCTTGCAGTATCTTCTTGTGGTTTAAACTCGGCTAGCAATAAAGTACCACGCAGAAGACCCTATCCTAGATAGCCTCATACCAGTTACTGTGAAGAAAATTATCCCTGTCCTGCCTGAAAACAGTACACTTGTTTATGTAACCATTTCTTAATTCAGCATCTCAAAACAGGCTGGGTCTATCCTGCTCAACAGTAGGTACTGCATCCTTCCCTGGGTACTCCTGCTGTAGTTCAGCTGCACAGTTGGATGCTGTGTGCCTTCCTCTGTACACTGTGGCTTCTTCTGGTAGAAAACGTGTCTCTGTGTGAAGGGAGGATGCTACTACAGATCCCACGAAGTCCCACAGCCTGGACAGTCAGGAGATCATGATTACAGGCATACTGGGGAAAACACTTTCCCTGCAGGGCACCAGCAATCTTTGTACCTTAGTGTTGGTGCAAAGTGGCTGTCTGAGGTCAGCTGAACTGCATGAAGTTGCAGTGGATTTAGCTTGGTGCTATCTGGCTATTAAAAAAGATCACCAGGCCATGTCATTCATTTAGTGAGCGTACCCTATGCTCCTACGCCTCCTCTGCTGTCTGTGGTGCTCTTTAGGAGACCTAGCTATGTACATGAACATGTCCCTGTAGGTCAGACCAAAATCCATCCTTGCCCCGTATCCTGTCTTTGGGCTATTAACAGGAGATTCTTAGAGGACAAGAATAAGAAACAGGACAAATCAGAAATCCCTGTGCATAATCTCTCAGCTTCCAGCAATCAGCTGCTTAGAGGACTTTCTGAACGAGAGCTTGCCACAGCACTGTCATGTTAATAGTCCCCCATGGACCTATCGTCAGTAATATATCTTATTTTTCTGAACTCATAACATCCTGTGGAATGAATTCCACAAAATAATTATGCCCTGCATGACAAAAGTTTGCTTTAAATTCCCTGTGTGATTATAACATTGGAACCCCCTTAGGTCCTGTATTGTCAGAAACAATGCATTAGTCACTCCCTAATCACTTTCTCTGTGACACTCATTATTGTGCACATCTCTGTCTTCTTCCCCTTAGTGGATCCTCTGAAGGGTCTAGATTATTTACTCTCTCCCTGTTATCTGTCCCTATACCTTTCCTAGTTCTATCCCTTTGAAACACAACAGTCAACTATATACAAGATTCAAGATGAAGGCACATTAGAAACGTGCGTGGCATAGATTTTAACAGTCTGATTTGACTGGTCTTTCTTGTCACTAAATTGAACTTAGCAACTTTGGCCACCACCAGGACAAAAATAAAAATAACAATTAAAATAGTATTGGCTAACAAATGGTAGTAATAATAAATGGGTTGGTTTCTCAAGGAACAATATGAAGCAAAAAATAAACAGGTGGAATAAAAAAATCATCACAAGATAATTTCCAAAACTAAACAGTCAGGTTTTTTTCCCCAACATCTAGTGAAAGCTTGTTGCTCTGGGAGAAAATTCTTGAAGTTTACCACTTCAGGGGAATGAAAAATAAAGGGAAACGCAGAGTTGACTCTTGAGGTCTCTGTGATACAGCAGACAATTGCATCTGCTCTGCTATTGACCCCTTGAACAGGGTTTCAGAAAATCCATGCATTTAAGAAACACTACATGACAGCTTATTACTTGCTAGAACTGTCACTTATCTCTGGCTGCTAGTGACTCAGCTGAACAAATATCATCTCATACATTATCATGTATCTGTTAGCAACAAGATTGGTTTTCTTATGCATGGTCAGCACAACACTTTTTCTTTTCCACAGGCAAAAAAACCCCTAAGGTATATTTAGGCTGAAGAGCTCAGTATTTTAATAAGATACTTTTGGAGGCAGCTGCACCTTATGGACACTCTCCAAGCACGTATATCAGGAGGTTGGGCTCCTCAGCATTGCTTGCTTTGTTCTGGCAAACTCTTGCCATTCCTCTCTAATTCACAGCAGCATCGAGACACCTCTTCACTAGGACAAAGCATGTTTGCAGTCCCAATTAGCTAACGGGAGGCAAAATCCTAGCAAGGATGTGACAGTCTGCAAGTGGTTCAGTCCCTTCCCAGCCTGAATCTCATGCAGCCTACGTGACCATTACAAACTGCCTTGTAATCATTATGGTTTTCTTTTACTTACTCTTTTTCCACTCGTGAAACAAAACTTCCTCATTCAAAAAAACCCCCGAAAAACAAATAAACAAAGAAAAAAAACCCCACCCCAAAGAAAAACATTTATACATCAGCCAGTAACAGATTTAACAGCCAGTAATTGAGGCTGTTTCACTGGGATCTGGAATTGCCTTCTTCAAACTACTCTGAAGAATTAGTACCCTTAATGACCTAGAATTCAACTCTAGCTCTGGTGCACAGACCCTGTGCAGGCGACAGAGATCCAGACGAGGGGCGAATAATTATGCAAGAACATACTCCCACATGTCATGCCCAGTGTAACTGAAAGAATTGATGTTTTCTTTGAAGTCAGTGGATATTTGGATATTCTTCGAGGAAATACTAATATGCCAAATCTCCCCTGTTATCATTAAGAAAACATTGAACAGGCATCTCCTGTTCTGCTGGCTTTACTAATCTGAAAGTTTGCCTGTCAATTGACAGGTAGCTGTTGCAAATTCCATGAAATACGCGTGTGAAAATAACTGCTATCCCTACGCTTCCAAATAGAGATGGAAAAATGGCATGTGTTGTTACTTGTTACTGAATAAGTGATTCACACTTCTCAAGCAATAGAGAATTTGCATCTACCCCAATGAATGTCCACCCCACTGATAATGCAAGCCCCAAGCACTGCCATTTCCTAAGGGGAAACCTTCCTCTGCCACAGCTGCAAATTTGGCCAGACTCCCCCCCTGCCATCAGGACTATCTCAAATTCATGTTATGGCTCTAAGCTGAGAGCTAATATGCTTTTTACCTACAGAAAGTGTCCAGCCAGAGCCTTTTGACCCACACACATTATTTTCTTCTTTCTTGCTCTCACCTTTAAAATTGAGCATAGTTTTTTCACAATAGAAGTGATGCTGATTCAAAAGATGAGTCCTCAGGCCAGCAGGAAGACACCAACGTATATCACTAGTGGAAGACTACCAAACCAGATTAGCAAGACAAGACTGGCAAGCCAGTTTGTTGATGGGACAAAGACTAGCTCATATTGCCTGTTCTGCAACCCAAGATACTAAGTTCACACAGTAGCATTTACACTTACACTGCCCAGATATAACTGGACATGCTGTGAGGTGACGGAAGATGAAGCCTCTTCCCTGGTGGGAATTTGTAAGAGACTTTTATGGGATACATTCACATGATATGGCCATCGAAGACAGCAAAGACTGTGTAAACCAGTCATCATGCTGACTTGTGGCATGGGACATGCCATGATGCAGGGAATGAGGAGAAAAAAATTCTGGTAACCATTTAAATTTAGATGATTAGGGAAAAAGGCTTAAATACTCTTCAGAGTAGAGGGTGTGAAAAGATGAGGAAAACAGTTTTTGACCTAGACAAAATGCAGGCGCTACAGACACAGAGAAATTCACAGTGTGGAAGAACCACTTGGATTAGGAACTGGGGTTAAGATGGCCTTTTGGAGAAGCTACCACAGGTTGTGATCCAAAAAAAAAAAAATGTTGAAAAATGATAGCATAATGTCTAGTAAGTATTTGGGAAGCATATATATTTTTTTAAAGAAGTCTGACACAATTGTTTTAATTGTAAAAAAATGTGGTTGTCAAAAATAATTGCATTTGCACTTCAATATATTTTAAAGTGTTTGCATTACATTCAGTTGAAAAACAACACTATACGAAATGTGTAACAGTTAAAAAATATAAAAACCTGACAAAAGCTCTGTTATTGATTATCATATCTGAAATAGGTGCATCTAATAATATTTCTAGTGTTTCTATTATGTTGGGTTTTTTTAAATCCCTTTTGACTACATTCAGGACAGGAATTCTTGGGAATATATTTATCTGTCCAAGGGAGAAAATACTTCAAATATTTTAAATTTATTAATTTAAAGGTATGCAAAGGAAAACATTTATCAAATAACCATTGGAGAGACAAGGACTGGTCAGTTATAACGTGCTATTTGAATCAGCTTGTAAAATAAAGTAATATTTTTAAAAAGGTTTTAATACAGGCAGACACAAAGTCGGATATGTCAAAAGAGAGAATGTAGGTCACACTAACAACACAGAATAGCATATCCTGAAATGCAGTGACACTGAAAAGGACTTCAGAAAATCAATTTACCATGAATTCCCTCTGCAATCTATGGGCTCAGGTTAATGCAATACTTGCATGATTATGCAGGAGACGACGATATTACAGGTATGTATCACTGATGGGACCAGCACTACTATGTCCAGTTCTGGTATGCCATTTTCAAATAATGATGGTTCTGGAATATTGCAAGGGAATCAAGAATAAATCATTAAATTATCTGAAATTGTGGAAGTCTTACCTGTGCATGACAAACTGCAGACAGCCACCCAAAAAAAGGCAGAGACAACTCATCACAGGGCCAGGGAAGTGCTGGGAAGGGGTAGTCCTGACACCAGTGGACTTTCAGCTAAGGAGCAAAGTCATAGAAGTAATTAATGATTAGAAACAGAAGGTAGACAAATGCAGGTTGGATAAAAAATATTCTGTTCTTTTAATGAGTAAAATAAGTAGTAGGCTAAAATTAACTTCTTGAGAGCAGTAGATGTAATAAGCTGATGTATTTTCAGTAAGAATGAGTGCCTTTACAAAAGATACACGGCAGCTCCTCTGGGGCCTAGGGGCTGAAATCACATGGCTGGCATGATGCAAGATATAACATTGTATGTTCTTAATAACCATGAAGCCACAAAATCACAATACAGTCGCTAAAATATGGATATTTTGACACAAAGAGGAAGCAGAAGTCAGGGGAAAAAAGAATGTTTATGTTTATATGGTATGTTGTTCATCATTCGGCTTTCAAAACAGAACCTACATCAGCTGAAACCGACAGAAAAATACACATGATATTGTCTTAAAAAAATGCAGGACAGAAATTAGGCCTGTGAAAAAAATTAACAAGCAAGCAGCCAAAAATATTAAGAAAAGTAGTTTTTTCATAGATGCACACAGACAGAGGCACGTACCCAAGAAGCAAGAGGACTGAAAGAGGAACAAATAAGCCTTTAAAGGATGATGTATTCAAGGATCCCAAATATTTTATTTACACCTGTATTCAAAAGAGGATTTTAAGATGTCATTTCAGCATTATTCTCCCATGTAAGAAAAAGAAATCAATATTAAAGACTGTTTTCAAGGCAGAAAGTACTGCAATATTTGTGTTTGGGAGCAACAGATCTTCAGAACTGGCTTGTGTGCATGCAAATATTTTCAAGTAAATGTCAGAGGAACTAATTAAAAAACCCTACAAAAATCCTTGCTCATTACCATCAGCGGCTGGAGAGCTGGAAGCTGCTATATGAGTACTAGCTTTAAAAAACATACTGAGCTAGTCTTGAAAATTGTAGCCTACTAAACCTTACTCTCCCACCAGGAAAACAAAACTCCTAAACCAAAACTGAAGTATGAGAACAACCATTATATAAAAGAGAGAAAATGGTGCAGAATTTATTAAAAGAAAATTGCCCCAAGTACAAGCATATCTGATTAATCTACTGCTCTTTCTAAAACCAGCTGATAGCCTTCGCCACAAAAAGTGACAAAGGGAACAAAACCAACTTGGGAAGTAAAAAAATCACCAAAGAGGAGGAAGAAGAAAAGGCTTTCAATTGCTTTGACAATGAGGTGGCTCAAAGAACTGTGTTAGGTACAGCATTGTTTAGTATGTTGGCAAACAGGAGAAAGGGCTTCAAAATCCAGCTGATAACACTGGAATTTGATACAATTATCGAGACCTGTCCAATAGTAGGAGAATATTATGAACCACTTCAGAGGGACCTAATAAACTAAGTAAATAGGCAGAGAGATGGCAAACGAAGGTCACTGGAGAGAGAGACGCAGGCGAACACGTATTAGGAAGAATTACTCCGATGCTTCTGTACTAATAAGGCCTGCACTGACACCACCTTCAAGACACAGAAAACCGTGTTTGTGGGTAGTGCTGCTGACATTGCTGGAAGAGCTCCGGTAGGGAAACGAAATGCTTGCCTGGATCAGGACCCACGCGAATCTGTGGCCGTTGTGGGGGGAGGTGGAACAGAGTAAAACTGTGGGCAGCTGACTGAAAATCTGTCCATGTGCGAAAACAGGCAGAGAAATAAAGCAAAACAAAACATGTTCCTTCTGCTCCACCATAAACAACTCGACCACAAAAGGAAAGACTAGGTGCAGACTAAATGAGGAAACTGTGAGGCCGTTACAATTTCATTTTGTAAAGATTTGGCCTTTCTGCTCAGCATAACCCAAGGAATTGCAGAAATGAAACGGGTCCCAGAAGAGGCCACAGAAATGATCAGCTGGCCGAGGAGAGGGCAGAGGGAGGCTCACCCCCTGTGACGCATCCATCCGCTCCCCGTGAGAGCAGAAGCTGGCATTGGGAGGATCTGGTAAGAAGCTGAAGCAAACTAGCCCTGGGAATTACCCTGGCGAATTCCCCCAGGGATCCAGGGGAGGGTCAGAGAATCGCGATGGAGCCACGTTTTGCCTCAGCGTGGTCCCAGCCCCCACGGAGAGGGCTGACCCCAGGGAGACTGTACACCCTCCCGACCACTGAACCAACGTCAGGGCCCCGCTGCGGGGACCACAGCTCAGGAGGCGCGCTGGCACGGGCATCTCCATCCCCCCATGTGGGAAAGGCCTGCTGGCATAAGAGATTTCAAAGCCTTCTTCAGGATAAGGGCCAGATGCTGTAAGCACCCCAGTAAATGTAGCCGAGCTCCAGAGATGCTGGAATAATGTTGGCTTCGTTTCTCATGAAAATGGGGGCTTCATGCGGGCTTGGGCGTCTGACTACGTAGCAGGATTTAAGACTAAACAAAAGGGGTTTACCTTCATAATGAAAAAAGCCCATTTTATTATAACTAAGTTTCTGAAGATATTAATGACAAAACACAAACTGCTCAGTATTTTGTGGTATAACAGGCAGATATGGAACAGAGGAAGCAAAACATCCCTGTGTTTTACATTACGCTTTTATGTATTGTGCATTGAGCTTGCCCAAGAGCTAAACAGCGTTTGATTTGTGCCCAACAATAAATAGAAAAAGGATTGCCAATTAAGAATGTGGGGCATCTATTTTTAACGCAATGTTTTGAAACTTTTGGCGAAGTAGGAGAGAAAGGCAGTGCCATCTGTTGGGGAGAGCCAGCCGGTTCAGGGAAGCGCGGCAGCACGTTCAGCTTCGCCTACAACAAAAGCTCCTTCAGGCCCAGTGCGTGACAAGCTGCTCTGATGCGGGAGAAACTTTTGCTGGGGAACAGCAAGGAGAGGCAAACCAACCTAGATGGATTCAACACTGCCCCATGTTACCCAGCAGCCGTTAGACGTGTTTGATGATACCTTCACGCTCTCGCCCTGCGGTGGGTTGGGGTTGGTGCAGGCCGGATGCGGGGCGCGGGCCGGAGAACCGCGCTGGGGTACATACACCCATGCCACTTGGGCCACCGCAGCAGCAACAGAAATTTTCCTTCTTTGCCGTTCCATGAGTCAGCGCTTCTGATGTCAAGACGAAACAAGCAGCAGTCCTGCATGGGAGGAAGTTAAATCTGAGCTCCGCAAAGGGTTATCATAAGCTGGCAAGCTGAGGTGGTCTGTCAGTAAGCGGGGCTTGTGTAATTTTTACTCAGCATTTGCAGACTGCTGGTGATTCCGCTTTAAATATGCAGCAGTCAAATGGTTGTAGCCAAATGCAGGCTTCAATAGTTGCACTGAAGTCGAAAGCCAACATATTTAACATTTAAATACGCTGCGTGCACCTTATGAATTATTTACTTACACCAACCTTTCTGGAGATGTGTGTGTATTCTCACACCGACACATGCACAGCAGCACAAACACACCTATGTGTATCAGCTGAGTCTTTTAGCTAATCATGCTTTTCTGTAGCTATTTAGCACGTTACTATTTTCATTTACAGGTCAGGGTAGGGCAGTGGATATCAAATATGGACATTTTTTTGCCCAGTGAGGGACTGACACATTGGCTAGAATCACGTTGACGGTTATTCAACAGAACTGCAGTAGCCGCTATTTTTGCTCCATTCCCACAGCAGCAATAAAACAGTAGCACAGAACAGAAAATGACACACCAGATACATTGAACAGCAGCTGCCCTTAAAATCCAAGCAGCCCCCATGGACTGATTTGCCATTTGCAAATGGCTACACTTTTTTTTTTTTTGGTACTAAGGGCATGTAATTAATGAAGAAAAGGAGAAAAAAATGGGATCATACCAGCAATAAGAGCAAAGAGTAAACAATGAGACCAGAAATACATTTCCTCAATTGAATAATCGTGCTTTGAGAGATGGGTGGAGAGGAATGCATCAGTAAGGTGTTTTCTTTAAGAAAAGACCATCAGGAATAGCAGGTGGACAGTCTTCAGTGTCCAGTTGTTGCCTGATTGCTAAAAAATTAATTTTTCAGTCAATGCCAAAGCAAGCAGTTGTGTATAAAACCCATGTAAATGGTAAAAGCATACATCAAACGTACCCTTGGGCAGGATTAATGTATAGAGAAGCTTCTGGAGAAGAATCTTTTTCTTTTTTGAGCAGATAAATGTATTTTGAACTAAGCCAGGAAGACTTATTTTTATGGTGTTTCATGCTGCCCCGTTTTAAGTATTGCACATTGCAAGATACGAAATGAAAAAAGCACTTCTCTGGTGCCAAAAGGGAGGGTGACTTGAAAGAACCACTCATAGAAGTACCATTTTACTTGTAAGAAGTGCACTCTGATTTTTATTTTTTCCCCAGAAGTGTGCAAAGAACAAGCAAACAGAACATTAATCTTTGATGAAGCAAACCTGAAATTGTATAGGCTTGGATTGCAATCATGATGATATTGTATTCAAATGCCAGGGCTCCTTTCTGAATAAATGCACTTGAAGTATTCTCTGGAACAACATTCCGCGGGGAGACCGAACTGAACACCACTTTCAAACTCCAGATGATATACAGCCCAACCAGAATCAGAGCTAAAAATGACGCTATCACTGCATAGCTTGTGATAGTACCAATTTTTTTCATAACGTGTTCACAGATATCTCATCATCATCTGTTGACAGACTCGTGGCAAATAAAGACTTGCAAATTTTCCTAGATTTTTTCATATCTCTGCTTGTTCCAGCAGTACCATTGCCTGCTTGTCTTTTATTCACCATGTCTGGCATGTTCTAGTAATTCTCAGTCATGATAAGCTCTTGTGCCCTCAATATTTGTTTGCTTGTTTTGGTTGTTTTTAAGAGGGTGATTTAAAATAGTAATTTCTCTCTCTTTTTTTTTTTTTCCTTTTGTATTATCTGTATTACATTTATTTCTTCTGATTTAGGAAGGACAGGAATCCCTTTCTATAACCGCAACACACCCTCAACAGTTTAAGACTCAAGTCGTCCTTTTATTCACTATCAGCAAACCAACCTGCCATATTTGATACTGGATGGATACATAAATATCAGCATAGCAAAGTTCAGCTAAAAGGCTTTTCCCCCAGTACTTCTAGCCTGGGGATCTGAAAACACTTCCCAGTTCCTGTGGCTGTTCTGCCTTCATGTCAGGATGGGTCCCAAGTCTTGATCATCTCTCATACTCACTTTTTCACTAGAAGAAGGCCAAGGCCTACAGGTTCGGAACATGCCACAGCATGCTGTAGAAAGTCTGGATGACCTGAACAACGAGGCACTGGGACTATAGGGTACAGCCATCGATTGTGATATGGATTTTGCTATTTAACAGTACTGGAATGTGTGTTGTGGTTTTTGTGGGTTCCCCCCC
>NW_010244122.1:32662-37950 GCF_000690775.1 Eurypyga helias
CCCCCCCCTTCCTCAAACTCAGGAATTTGCAGCACAGAAAATTAATTTCCAAAGTCTGAGAGCAAGTGAGTATTAACAAGCATTACTGGCTGGTACCTACTGCCAGAATTCTTTTGTCATACCCAATAAGCCACAGTTTAGGTCAAAATGTGTTATTCTATCTAGTCAGGCCTGGATCAGCAAGCAAGGTAAATACATGCAGAACTTCATATCTCAGTGGGATGACCCAAATGAGTGAAGATAAAATAGTTTTAAAAAAAGTGTATTGTCAATGCTCATAATAGGTCAAACCCATCCAGTAGGTAAATTCCTTTTACCTTGGGGATGCTACACCAAACATGCAGATTTTAAGGCTGTTAAGTTAGTTTCCCTGATGGTGATAGGAATTTTTAACCTCAGTCAAGGAAGTGTCTGGTCCTCAAGGAGCCTGAAGACACCAATAATCACTATCAGGTGATGAGTGCCTGTGCTAAACGATCCCATTTAAAATCCTGCCAGGCATTTATTTGCCTCTTCAGCTCCTTAGTTACTTTTGTGTATCTGGCCTTTGTTATTTGGAGAGTCTTTGGTTTGTTCTTCTTTCTATAGGCTTTTGTCTTTGAAGGATTGATTTATTGCTATCTGATATGAGCTACATAATCCAGCAAAATTGCCTTGTCTCAACAGTTTATAGTTCTGCTCAAGATTTATGTTTCACCTAGCCTTCCAAGGAAAGTACTTGCTTTTTCTTCTTTATGATCTTAAATGTTTGCCTATTCAGAAATAAAATCCTTTTTAAGGAAAGGAAATTAACCTAAAATCTGAATCACTATAAACTCTGAGATAGCTCAATTTAGAACATGAGTTTTGTAACATAAAAATATTCACGTTCCCTGCCATCAATGTTCCCCTGTGAATCTTTCCTGATGCACTTGGATTGCTCCTACCCCTCACTCCAGCTCTTCCTCAGAGCTTACTCACCTTCTGCCTAGGCTCCTCTTTCCTTTTTGTTGTTTCACCTTGTTTAGCACACTGTGACCAACACATTTTTCATTGGTCTAACCCTGTCATTCACTCCCTCTTGAATCACTGTGATTCTTTTTCTTCCACTGCCTGGGATGAGTGTTCTACCTTCAGCCCCTGCATAATTGTCTCCTTGATTGCTTAATCTCTTACCTATCACTTATCCTTGGTCACACAGTGAAGACCCTTGCTTCAGTTCCCTCCCAAATGTGGATCCTGTGTTAAAATCGTCATGAAAGCAAATGTTGTTAAAGCTCCTGTAACAACAGATTGTTTCTGATGCTTCTGATGCAATGACGAATGCTACAGTTTAACATAAATAGCTATTTTACATATTGGTACATGGCTCTATTAGAACATCATAAACAGAGTTCTGCAATGCTCCTCACCGGTGCCTTGGAGGGTGCACCTTGCTGTCAAATGCAGCACAGAAAGGGATGGTCCTTTCTTTCACAACAGCTTCATGCCCACTTGTGCATCCTCCAATTGAGCGATTGCATGGGGAAACAGTGAACAACTCTGTAGCTGCAAGGAAGGGAGCTCCAGCCAAGGACTTGTCACCTCCCTCCAAAATTTCACAGTGCCTAAACTGACCCTCTGTTACCCCTGTGTGGAGCCCCCAGTCTGCTGTAGGGCTATAACCCCTTCACAGCACCATTGCACCAAGGAGTACCAGCAAGAAAGGGACAGGGTCCTCTAGATCTGAGTGTTCAGTGAATCAATGAGGCTGGGAAGAGGGGAAAGGGGACATGGTCCGGGTTTTCCTTCTGCAGAATTTCTGGTCCCAACTGTTGAGTCTGGAAGTATTTTGCTTTGGAAGACAGTCACGTTGGTACTTTAAGAATCCAAACTAATCTTCAACATCCTCCACTTGGTAGATATGCTGATAAACAAATAGATAAAGAAGGCCAAATGTGCAGTTTTCACACCAATAAAACTCACATTCAAAGTGAGAATGTTGTGGAAGTTAAAAGCCTCTGAAAAATCAGGTGACCTGAGTATGGACCCCTTGACTCACCTATACAGCTACACTTTTCTACTACTCTTCAAAGGTGTCAGAAGTTCTGCAGCTTCTATGTCCTTCAGCTGAGGGCACAGAGGCTTCATGTCTTTTAGCCATCAACCCATTCAGTTCAAGACGTTGACCTCTGCAGCAGTGCTTACTGTACACAATATTAAACATTTTAAAGAGGTTTTTTTATGTTTCATTTCAAACCAAGTATTTCTGTTTAAGACCAATTCCTATCACAGTTTGAATCTAAAACTTTTTAACGTTTATAATAATCTATACCTAAAAAAAGGGTGATAACATTAGGTATGCAAGCAAATGTTTTTAACCCCAGAACACAACCAAAGGTGGCCAGGTAGGCTTTGCTGCTCTCAGCTAGGCTACACATGGGATTTCTGATGTGATCATTCACGTTTATGAAGACTGTCAATCCAACATCTGCTTTTACCATATTGGACTGTGAATATTTCAGATCAACAACTGAAATCCAGATGTGTTTGTGTCATGAGCTCTATGCACTCTACTAGAAATGATTTGTCTTTAAAAAACAGAATTAAGGATGCACTCACGCTTGCAACAGTATTCTGAAACATTCCTCATGCACAGCAGAGCTTTTGTGGGAGAATCCAGCCACCTGGGTCCAAATTCCCTAACACTCTGGGCAAGAGGTACGTGCAGACGGCACTCCCTCCCTTCTCAGTGCAAGAACTGAAAGTGCGAGACAAACCATCACATTCTACACTACTGTTACACCTACTTCCAATTTAATTCTCTTGCACTAAACCCCCTAAACTTTTACTATACAGTCTCCCCTCTAAGGATAGCATAACGATTTATATATGGTCACAGAATCAACAAAAGCCATACGTATTTTTTCTCATCTCTCTACACAGCTGGATCATTTTAAAAAGAAAACAGCTTATACAAGCAGTACACTTGTGTCCTGCCATTACCTTGACCCCGTCTTTGTCTCTTCTTTACTATTCAAGTTAAGGATTTCCACCCTGGTCACTGGCTTCCCCTTCCTTCCCTCATCTAGGGGAAGTGGAGGGATGAGAGCTGTGGAAGAGCTGGAGGGATGATGATGACCTGAAGGCAGTAAAAGGGGCAGGACAGGCTATAGGGCACATCACATAACCTGGGGGTACGGCTATGAGAAGTTTTCAAACTGATTGAATGAGTACCATGTGGTTAGCCTATACATAGGCGAATTTGCGTATATCTAATGCTTTATCATTCGCTCCAAAATAGTAGAATATTTCTGGTTACAATACAGGAAAGTTGCTAAGGCTTAACTCATATCAGAGCTTCTTAAGACCAGCTATTAGCTTTTTTCTTTGTTTTGTCTCTCCACCAATCCTGGAGATTATGCGATGCTACAGATGGAGTTCATGTGCACACATGCGAGAGACTCACATCCAACTGCTCACTCGTGCATGGAATCAAACATGGATGTCCAGACACTGGCACCCAACTTATCAAAGTCCTCAGCTTCCAAGAGAAACTGGATATTCACAGATTTGACCAGCTCCATCTGAAGTTTAAAGTATTGCTACTTTCAAAGGACTATGGAGGACTGCTCATTTCTCTCTGTGTGGTAAGACTTACAGAATTACTCTCTGTCTGCCATTAGCATGGTCCAATGTGGCCTTCAAACTCCCTGCAGCACGATGGGGAAGCACAGGAGTGTGCACAGCTGCACGGCACCTCTCCCCCCGTCACCAGGGCAGCTGTGCACAGCCCTGCTCCAGGCTGTAAATAAAAGGGTACCCAGAGGAGAGAAGGGAATCTCTTACTAGAGCTACACTTCAGAACTATGCCACAGAGCCTCAAAAGTAGGATAAAAAGACAGGAAAGAGATGCCAGGAAGTTCTTAGCATAGCCAGGTGATCTACATTTACCAGTCTGGGTCACAAATGCAGTTTATTCTCCTGATTTCTGCTCGTTAACACATTTATTGGATCACCTAGTTCAGATGTGTGTAACTTCAGAAGCACGTTCCTTCTTTGTTAAAGTACATGGCACTTCCCATACTCTAAGGAGTATTTATATTTTTAGACAAGAGCCTAAGTAAAGATGCTTTTAAGAAAACAGCTACAACCAAACAGGCGTATTCTGACAACAATTTTCACTGGAAAATACTGATTCATGGGATCTTGCCCTTTCTTTTCTTTTTTTCTTTTTTTGATAGGAAGAAGGTCAGAGAAATATTTTTCAGAACCCTAACATACCTTTCAGTAAAAAAAGCTATAGAGAATAAAGACATCACTGTATTCACCTGAGACACAGGAAACCCAGCTTGAACTTGGAACTTTACCTGATTTGATTTTGGCCTCAGCACATCCCAGGTGAAGGCCCTGACCAACTGCATGCAACTCAGCCTCTGGGTACAGGACCAGGGAATTTATGGAGCCTGGGGATTAAAAATATTCCTTGGATACTTATCAAAAAAGCAGGACAATGGCACGAGTGGGACCCAAATCTGCACCAAAAAATGGGAAAGGAAAACAGGTACAAAAAGAAATTTGCCCAAATGGAAAAAAAAAAAATCTCATTTTACAACATGTCAGTCAGAGAATGCTCTAAACCAGTAAGATGCTTAGTTCCTCTACTTTAAAACCAGGAAAAGCAGAATTTCTTCCATCAGGACTGAAATCTCCATTTAGCGTCATAAATATGCTTTAACCATCATCTTGAAAAAAACCCAAAACCAAAAAAAAAAAACCCAAAAAGCAACCATAGGGATCATCAAATTCTGATAAGTCCCTACGACTTTATTAAGAATTTTGTCTGATGAATAGGGATTCTGGAGTTTAGGAGGTGGCCCAAATTTCAGGGTCAGATCTCTTCAGTAGCACAACCGAACACAAAAAAACCAAGCTCAAAGGAATCACCCACGACTCTGAAATTCTTCTTCTCCCCCTAAGGCATCATGCAGCAATGTACAAGTTGCAAATGTGATGTGTGATTTGCCTTCTATTTGCCAAGGGTTGGGTTTTTTCTGATCCAGACTACTCTGCTATCACACTGAATGCCTCTGCAGTCTCAGTAAATGCCATAAGATGCTACAAGTCTACGGTTTCTCAGACTCTGCATTTCCCACGCTGCTTAGATTTACTTGTCACTATTTTCCTGCTTGGTAACTGCAGGGATGAGAATATTAGGAGTGGCAGTCTAATCAGTGACCACTCTGGGCAGTCAACCTGTCAGAGCTGAAAACTCATGAATGAGGCTGCAGTGGGTCAGTGATAGCTAACACATCAACCGGAGCAGTAGG
>NW_010244122.1:37961-72506 GCF_000690775.1 Eurypyga helias
CCCTACAACAGGGATCTTCTTTAGCACATACCCAAGAGAGATATGGAAACCATAAAATAATATTTAAAAAAACACAAGCCAAAACCAAGCAAGCATCAAAAAATAAAAAAATCCGACAACACAGATCTTTTTTCATCTTGGTGAAAATACAACAAAATATATCCTTGTCCTTCAGACACAGTATCAGGCAGGTATTGAACTAAAGATGATTTTTTTTTTTTTTTGCAAAGCCATGTCAAAGATCTGACCCTTTCTCACATAGTGGATCCAAATACGAGATGTGTGCAAATTCTTATAAATCTCAATAGCTATTTAAATATATATATATATAAAACAAAACCCACAAGTACAAGTAAATGAATTCAAACGTTCACATTGCTCAATTAAAGCTCAGCCAGAGATGGGCCTGGGCAGCTATGGCCCCAGTTCAACAAACCACTTAAGCATATGCTTAAAACAAGCTCTGGATCAATTCCCAGTGAGGATTAATGCATATTCGTAAATGCTTTGCTCCGTTGGAGATCACAGAATGAAATATACCTAGAAAAAGTCTTAAAAAGTAAAAGCACAATTTTGGTTGCTTGTTTTCAAATTAGCTTAAGCCAAACTGAATATTCTAGACTCAGCAAACTCTCCACAGACAAATGTTTATTTTCATTCTATAGCACCTTGTGCAATGAAATTAAAATCTCAGAATGTAACACCGGGCGGCCAGAGGGAGATGACGACAAAAGGTGGAGGTTAATGCAGAAGGACTGTCTGAGCTTTCCAAGTACATTATAACAGAAAGCACATGAATAGGATGGCTAAGCCGGTAAATAATGATAAATCAATCTACTGCTATTTCTGTGGCTCTGCAAGATGCACATGTCCTGACACTCCTGTTTATGTACTAAATTGAGAATGTGAATTGATACGAAGTGAAATGTTTTCTTTCCCTCAAGCTCCTTTTGTGCCTAGATGGACTGATGTTCACACTCCCCGTTTTTCCTTTGGTTAACCGAAGAAATAAATTCTTGATTAGATCCACATTATTCATGTTTTGCAGAGAATTTTTTTGCCTACACGTACAAGTCCTGCTGGGGTAAGCCAGCAGAGACCTATTGACTTAGTGTCGTAGCAAATTACATGGCCCCATAGTCAGATGAAGTATTAACTCAAGGGACTGATATTTTCACTGGATCAAAGACCGACTAATGAGAAACAGAATACTGGTTTTCAAAGAGGGTTTAAAAAGTTAGAACAAAACACAGATCACTTAATATACTGCAAAAGTTGCAGTAACTTCCTGACAGTTTGCTTGCCTACAAACCTTTTAGCCCTGATTTATTAATATTAGATTCTGTGCCAAGTTCGTGTCATAAAGGATAGATGCTGTGTGCCCACGCTCTGCTTGGAACTGCATAAACATGATCATCAACTAGATTTGACATCATAATCAAAACAATGAAAATAAGTTAAAGGTGGCAGGCAGTATCTGAGAACCTGTATTAAGAAGATCTGTCAACATCAGAACATTAAAATTTGTCTCCACTGATGAAAGGAATGACCTGTTTTTAAAGGAATTCAGGTGCTTAAAGAAGCAGATGGGCGCACAGTGGGATTTTTAGAAGCTCTTAGATGGCAACTCCCACTGAAATCACTGTGTATTAGGCAGCTAGGTATTTCGGAAAATTCACATTACCTGCATCTTTAAGCACCTAAATACCTTTAAATATTTGGCCCAAAGACAGCTTACTGTAACGTCAGAGGAAACAGAATAGTCCCTGCTCAAGGGAAAATAGTTTATTGTATGGTCAATTAATTTTCAAGCAAGAGAAATCCATATAAGAAATCTGTAAGACAAATAAGGCCAGAACTGAGCTATGACTTCTGAATGGTATTTTGTAATTGAAAGAAGAGATAGGGTGCACAAAGAAAACTCGGGCAGTTTTTGACAAGATTATAATGGAGATGATAAGGGTACAGGTTAGGTGGTCACCTTAAACGGGAGCACATCCGGAATTCACAGGCCTTAATCCCACCAAAGAGTAAAAGATAAATGTGGTACCTCGATGTTTGTGAAGGGAGTCAGGAGCTGGTAAGTGTGAGGCCTACGGGAGGGACACACACCCTGCAGAGAAGGCAGGCAAATGGACATAGGTATCATTTGTCTCTTTGGTCTGGGAGAAAGACATCAGCAGTCGCATTTTCTGTCCTGAGAAAGCCCAGGAATTCCAAACATGAACCTGTAAGGGTTTTAGGGACGTTTATGCTAGCCACGGTGATGGCAAGGGGGTACTGGGGTGCCACAGAGCTGAGACATTGCATCCAAACTGCCTCACTGCCATTTGCTTTTCTAATTCCACTCATCCAAGTGCAAACTGAAGAGGCCTAAGAAAGCAAATCCTGCACAAATCCTTGGAGTCCTACTTCAGCAGAGAGGGCCACAAGTAAAGAAGGCCATCTTACACTCTGGCTTGCATCCAGGCTTTGCCCTGTTAGCCTCAGGCCCAGGAAAACAAACAAGTTTCTAGGCTTACCTTTTAAAAAAGAGGAAAGTTAACAGTTACAGCTTTGCACCGTGCCACCTTTCAGTGGCAGAACGGGATGTCTCCTGCATCACCAATCTGTGTATCCCATCCAAGTCATTTAATGTGGAAAAAAACAAGCAGTGACAGAACAGGGCCCTTAGAGTAAGGCTTCCAGCATAATGCAGACACAAGAACTTAACTAGTGGGATTTACTTAACTGGTCACTAAGTGTTAGCATTGCTTTACGGACATATGGCTGAAAGTGTTTCTCTGGCCATAAAGAAACAGAAGGGAGAGAGCAGAGAAAATGCCTGGCAAGCAAACTCTCTCCCTTTTGTTTCAGACTTACAAGCCTAGAAAAAGCTTCATTAAAGTTAATGGACAAGTCTTCCAGAAAAAGAAAAAAAAAAAAAGTACTTAAATGTTAGTAGTTTTGGTCTGAGCATGCACAATTTCTCTTCCTTGCTGGTCTTACCCCAAGATAGCAATCTTCAGGCAGAAGTACATAAACATTCACAGCTCAGGCTGGCTTTGTATCTCAGACCTGATGGGCAGCTGGCAGAGTTCACCGGCCAGGTTCACAAGCCTTCTAAGTGGGCACAGCTTCACCGAAGTCAGTGGGAAACCTGCACACATTACAGAAACCTTCCATAAATAGAACAGAGCTGTGTCCATTTGTACCAGAAATGACTGCAGATTACTGCCAGCAACATTACAGAGAACATTTTTCACCCTGTGGACTTCAAGCAAGCAGTTCCTGAAGACACCTCCCTCCGTCCCAAAGTCACTTCCTTAGCACCCTTTCCCTTAACATTTAAACCATCTTTCCACACCAATGCTAATTACAATTAGCCGTGTTCCACCTCCAGTGTGCTATTATGCTTACTTTTCAATAGGTGACTCAGGCACAGATTGTGACCTTCACTGGGTCCCAGTGAGTCAATAGGGAGACACAGCAAAGTGAGGGGACAAAGTTGAACATAGTCCCTTATGTAACGGGCTTCACAGTCTTTACCCACAACAGGCATTTCAGAGAAGATATGCTTTAAATAGCTCCTTTATAGATTCACAGTACGGAAAGAAGGAAACTTACCCTGCTGTATGCTTCCAGAGCAAAATTTAAAAAGCTCAGTTAAGAAACTCAGAAGATCCATACATGCTGACATTTTAGATTCTAGATGAGATTTTAAATGGGTTGCCATTAAAAAAACAGACCACACGACCTCCACCCTAAACCAGACAAAAATGCAACTAAGGATGGGACTCTGCACAAAGACAACTGTATTCTAGTACCACACAACCCGAGGTGAGACACAGCAAACATAATCCACAGTTCCCATTTGGGTGTTGAAAAGTGCAAAAACAGTGTTTGAGATATCCTATTCTTGCCAGACATGACTGCTGCAATCAAAGCTAAAGTATCCCGCTGTGCAGTCTGCAGTTCATACAGGGAGCAGAATGTAACAGAGACCACTTACACAACATGAGACTCCTGACTGCCCTTGGCACAAGGTTGTCACAGACCTTTCTGGATGAACAAGGAGGAATAATTTCTCACTAATGGACTGTTCCTAAAATTTGTACATACTACCTTATTACAAGACAGTGTGATGTTGTTAACTGCTGTTTGTTCAAACCAATACAGTTAAAACAATGTGAGTGGATGGGGTTTGATGCATAAGTGAGTTGTTCTGGCAATTTTCAACAGTACATCAGTAAAGTGCATTGTGTTGGGGCTTCTTTAAGCAGAGTCAAGCGCACTAGCAGAAGGATCAGTAAAATACTCCAAAAGAGATTTCAAAAATCTGAGAGGATTTAAGGGATCTCTTGGCAGCACTGTGTCCCAGCAAACCCTACAATGTTTTAATCCTGACTGTCAGCTCTGCAGTTTGTATGCAGAGGCCAAAAATTATGGGTCTGGTGATCCTCATGTAAGCCAGAAGACTGAACACTGACGGAGTCACCAGGAAAACTGACAAGGCTCTTTTTGACAGAAAAAACACCATTAAAATTCTGGGGGGTTCAACTTGACAAACCTCATGTTTTTCCCATCAAAATTACGGGGAAGAAATCAAATACTCCACTGTGCAAACTTGGCAGTGCAGGCTTGGGGCTGACAGCACTATCTGCGTGCAGTATGGGACAAAATGGGGTGCACAGGGGACCTGATGTTTGTGGCTTCGCATTTGCTTCCCAGTCTCTGTTGAAGTTTCTGCAAAGCTACTAACTTACTCCTGAAAAAACACCGAGCCAAACAGGTTGTCAGAACCGAGGCCCAGATTGCTACAGATATGCTGATGCCCTGACAGACCCCCTGAAGAAAGGTGAGCAAATACCTGCTTTTCAAAGCTGAGCTTCATGTTTTAGGCATAATCGAGCCACAGTGTATAGCCTGGTTTATGCAGACTCTAGCTTTTTCCCTTTTTACTTACAAATCCAAAAATTTAATACTGACTCCTCTAATTTTTAACACAATGTCCATCTTGATGACTTTGTAATCCCTGAAATAAAGTGCCAGAAGGCTTTCGGACATCCCAACAGCCTTTAAAGATGGAGACAAGTATGTATTAGCCCATAATGCATACAGTGAAAGGTTATTTGCTAATAACAGCTTTCCTTCCCTGATCCAGTTTATGACTCTACTCTCTACATGCAGTCACTAGTCACTGCAACTTTCATGTTTGTTATTCCTGCAACTGTTGAGCTGCACACACTGCAGGTCATTCATTTGGGATATTTTCCACCAGCTTTCCATCCTCTTTGGATTAGACACCAAAATATGACTTCTACAGATTAATCTATCATCTGTAATTTTGTATCTCCATTGAGAACTCCCTGGGGCAGGGCCAGCTTTTTGTTCTGTTTGTGCAGTACCACCCATAAGGGCTTTCCTGCGGTAACTGAAATAGTAAATACGTAATGTCCATGTCATTAGAGAGAGTCATCGGCAAAAGGAGGAAACACATAAATGCTATTACCCATCACGCTAATCCCTGGATTATGCTTCCTCTCAATGACCACAGTGATCCAATGGAATAATTAAAACTGATCAGTGTAATTGTTTCAACATTAGATGCAGAGTTTAAAATCAGAAACTGGGCAGCTGCAGGTTGCTTGAAAGCCAGGGTAAGCATCATCATCCTCACCCATAGGTAAAGCGGTGAGACTGAAGGTGGTAAAAATGCTTTACTCCAACATTTTCCAGGAGGCTTCTCTGCAAAGCTACCATGACTAAAATGAATTTGAAAAGGTGTTCTTCAAGAACTCCATAATAAAAGAGAGGGGGGGAAGGATTTTACCGCTTTTTCCAAAGCATGCTAGTATCGCTTGACAATTTTTTGTCACATTGATTCAAATTCACTTTTCCCCCTCGAGAAGTATAAGAATTCGTAAGCTTTTCCTGTCAGATTTCTGCTGTCAAACACATCAGAAAGCATGTACCTATCCATAATTCAAATTCTTTCCTGCCCACCTTAATTGTATGTCTCTTTTCTACATGTAACATAGTAAAAATGGGCTGTCTCGAAGGGAGATTTCCTCTCAATGTCCTTATATGGCAGGTACACATGATCACTGAAGGCTAAGTCCTATGGATAGTTCTTCTGTCATCAATTTATTTTACGTGACATCCATTTTGATGGTCTTGTCTACAGGGAATATTGCCTTGGACTTCCTTAGACTCTGCAAGGAATGAAAGGAAATTTGTACCTCCAGCTGTTTCAGGAGGAGGCAAAATGGTAAATCTATGAAGCAATCTCAGAAGCAATAAAGAAACCCCATGATTTAGCTAATTGTCTTAACATAGGAGTTGAGGATAACTTCACAGTTCTGTGGAAGCCAGTTAAGATCTTGCATATTTCCATTTATCTTTAACAACTTCCAGTCAGCTGATAAGCAGATCTGTTGATAACAAGAGGTTGGTGTGACAGATAGTAATTGCTAGAAAAAAAGTAGGTGTTCATCTCTCTGTGCTTCAAGTTTCACAGACCTTTAATAGACTATAGATCCTGGAATTTGGATGCACATGGCTTTTTGGTTATACTGACTTGGTCCCCAGTGGTATGCAGAAGGCATTTGTGCCCCCATGTTATTTGTGCTACATCATCAGGAACTAGAGCTTTGCTACTCTGCATCTCCACTTTTTTACTCCAAATGTCACATATGGCTAGGGAAGATCTTTACAAATACTTAAAATTTGATCTGCAGCACTGGAATCCTTCAACACAGTGGCCTTCCGAAACATCTTCATCATGAGATGCTGTGGTACCCACTGAGGATTGTAAACATCAATAGAGGTAAGAAAAAAAAAAAAAAAAGGAGAAATTTCCTTGCACCACCTAAGTACCATAAACATATTGAACAAAAAAGAAGAATGAAAAGAGAAGGAAAACAAGCCAACTGTAATGAGGAAAGATGTTGTTCTTATCCTAATACATTGGGGACTTCTGCAAAGAGTTCACAACTCAGTGGTGTGAAAATATGTCAGGGTTATTGAAACTAAGGCATGTCTGCTAACTAACTGTTGCTCACTCTGCTCGACCTTTAAGTGTCTGCTTACCCAGCTTCCCTAGGACTTTGTGAAGTGTACAAAATGTGTCCTTTACACCAGATGACCAACGCTTTGGACTAAAGTCTTACTGCTTACTCTGCAGCCAAGGAGCTGTCCCCCATGTCTTGTTCCCACATTTAAACAACCTGAACAACCATCATCTCTAAACTTCATTGTAAACATCTGGATACCTTGGAATAAAGTTACATACAGTTAGAAATACAAAGGAGGTGTCAAGCTTGTTTCTGACCATACGTAATAAACATGGTGGAGGGATGTGCGCACATGTGTGTGTGGTGATGGAGAATATACAAAGCTCTGTCTTTGATTAACTTGTCAACCCCTTCAACAGGATTAAAAAAAAAAAAAAAAGGGCAAAAAGCTAAAGAAAGTATGTGAAATAAAATGTTCTTTTTGTATTCTCACAGCATTCCAGGTTATTTATGGTGGAGATTTTTCCTCTTTTAAAAGAAGAAACTTCTTAAGACTTCTGATTCTATGAGACCTTTCCACGCTTACCATTATTCAAACAATTTCTCATTCAGTTAAACCACCGTGTATTTTAGAAATCTAGCATTCAGTGTTGTATATTATTCCTTGATGCTCTCAGAAAAACCCAAGCTATGGCTCTATGGAGGGGAAAAAAAAGAAAGGCAAAAACCCCCTCAAAAAACAGGGAAAAAAGATACTATTAGCTGTGCTTGAGAACCTCTTACCTTTCTTTTCCTTGTCCTGTTCAGACAGATTCAACTTCGAAAGAATCCTGCCATTGTGTACTGCTGGCTGAAGCCGCTTGCTGTTAAAGTCAGAGAGAATCAGAATAACGTTTGCCAAAACCTGAGCATAAAAATAAAACAATCACCCAGCAAACAGAGTAAAAAGAAATTGTGAGCAAGTATTTGTATCAGTAAACCTGGAAAACATTATCTGCTGTCTTCACTTAATGTCAATAGTTACTGATGTCCACTCTTATAAATATCATCTTGTAAGTGGCTTTTCATCCCTTTCCATAGATGCCACCCTTGCCCCTCAACACACACTCTCTTGTAATATAGGGGAAAATTGAGCTCTGTAAGAGATTTCCAGGCTGGTGTATTGGCAAATCCCAACAGATTTCCATGTAGCGCTGGCAATTTACACTGACAGTTAATTTCACCCATTAAAGAAGTTGTTCTGGTCATTGAGTTAGTTTGTTTACAAGTAAAAGGAAGTAGTAACTGTGAACTAAGTATTCCTTATTTACAAACTTCAGTCCAGCAAGGATTACACTCTAGTTATGTTTGATTAGAACTGATTCTGTGGTGCAACTTGAGTACAGGTTATTTTAAGGAGTATCTAGCTAAAATAACACATTTTACGGTAATACTGAACTCTACCTCTGTTCCTCTAACTCTTTCAGAAAAAATGTATATCCATAAATACACATACATTGTTCATATGCCTGAAGGCAAAGAGAATATACTTAGTGCTAGTTGAAATAAGACAGTTGAATGCTGCTGAAATCTTACTGAAGTAGCTAGCGAAAGGCCTGAGGAACAGAACACAATAAGTGTTCAAAACCATCTCACAATGTAATAATCAATGTGTAATATGAGCTAGGGGTTAGTTAAATAAAATGTGAAAGCTGTATTAATGAACCCTTTCGCTGTCCAACACAGCATTTCATTTTCTTTCATAGGCTGCATAATGCAAGGCCTGGGAATAAATTATAGATGAAACCCCCATCATATGTTTATAAATACACTAACATTAGCATTTTACTTCCTCATAAATCTGCACCAAACATTCAGGCACAAGATAGAAAGCCCTGTAAAACAATGATATATTCTCTGCTTGCAAGACTTGCCTAGTGGCCCATTCATTTCTACCGCTGTTCTTCAAACATTACTTTCTTCGCTCATGCCCCCTCATTTAAAATCCATTTTAATTTAAAGATGTTCGATGCAGTCCTAGTGGTACATTTACTCATCCTGGTTATACATCATGGAGCAGGGAAAAGAAAATTGTTTAATCTAGAGATACGGTTCACTGTGGTCACCACTGAACAGTGGAGTAATTACCAGATCAGCTCTGCTAAAAATGCACTCAGGGTGTTCTGTGACCTATCATCTTCTAATCTGCATAGTGAAGTATAGCTTCATAACTATAAATTGCTGACTTAATTAAAACCAGGACCTTTCTGTCATTTAATTACAGGGAGAAAGGTTATTGCTTAAATGCAATTTTCCAAATGTGATTTCTTAACAGTTATTAACTGCTTCACCATCATTTATTGTTTCAGATTTTTCAATTTGAAAATAGTCCCTGTGACAGAAGTAATGACTTCATGAAAACTCAATCTAGATGGAGCTGAGCAGACCCATTTGTTTCTCGTAAGTGGAGCAGACAGAAAACTTGAAAATGTCACAGGAGGATCCTGTGATTGCTCTACTTTACAGGAGTAATTAAAAACCAAGAGGTTGTATTAAAGGTGAAGAGAAGAGGTTTATGACAATTTCAAGGTTTTTCCCCCTTACCGAAATATCGTGTTTGCATTTTCAACTCTATTAGGAGAGGTACAGATTAATAATTGTTAATTTATCCTAGTCCAACACAAGATACTAGTACCAGTACACTGAGATAAGCCAGTTAGCTCCATGGATTTTCCATCGATCTTCCAAGAGCCACCTTAATTTGACGAAAAATAAGTTCCATATAATTTCCCTCTGCACATAAAGCTTTTCACTCCCAAGAACTGTTTCCATGAAGTGCACAAGTGCATTTTAACTAAAATTTGAACAGCAGCTCACTGTCTGAGGCAGACCTGCTCATCCAAGAATGAACTTGACTCTGCTAAGCCACTTTTATACCAATCCAAGTCCAATGAGAAAAAAAATCAGCACCACGACCTCCCTTGCAGAGTACTGCATGAAATTCTACTTGAAGGACAACCCTGGCCATTGTAACTTAGGGGAACCACTACAGCCTGAAATGCCTCTTGCAGGGCACTGCAAATCACGTGCAAGGCCAAAAAAAGAAAAGAAAGAAAACAAAAGAAAAAAGAGAGGGGAAAAAAAAAAAAAAAGAGAAAAAACCCAGATGCTTCCTGCTGCCAGGACAACAATTTCTTGCTCCCAGTAAGAACACATTTTTAATCTGAATTTTCCTTGCATCCTATTTTATGTAATTAACAGTCCTTCCAAAATACGTGTGAATGTTACATGCAAGAGGTTTTACAGATCAAGGGAAGTGTCATTGTTCAAGAACACCACAGGGAGATAAGAAGGTTTCTACCAGGCAGTTACATGTTCCTTGGCCCGCATGGTGAGACTCCTACACTCCTGTAAAGCTTCACTGACACGGGCTTTAAGGTATTGAAGGAGCAAGTACTGGATGTGGTGGGCAGCACTACAGATCCATCCACTTTAAACAGCTTTGTGATCCCATAAGCACATCATATTCTTCAGTTCACTAATGCCCCAACACCCTCATTAGCGAGGGGAGAGCTGGATCCCCAGGTCACTGGTGGAAAGCGTTCCTTGGTAGTTCAGTCCTGCAGAGCCGTTTGCTGCAGATACTCCCCGTGCATAAGCCATGTGGCAACGTTTCCTCCCCTGCAGCAGCACAGCTGAATATGGCCCATTCAGAATTTGCTCTGGATTTACTATTAACACAACACACTCAAAATATTTGCAAACCATTTGTCATGTCTGTTCCAAATTACATTACTAAGTGGAATGCAAGCTTTTAACTCTTCCCACCTCTCCCCGCCTTTTATTGTGAGGACAAATCATGTTTTTGGTGAGTCACCAAACATATGTGATATTGGTTTTGTTCCCTGACTGGTAGACTTGCATAACTTAGCAATGGAATCAGAACTGTAAACAGACAACATATGTGCATGTACGATGTGCAGTTTGCTTTCAGCTAATGATCAGGCACTCTGGGTTACAGTTTGCCCTTGGCAAGTATCTGTACTAGCATAGCTTGGATCCTTGCATGTTTACACTCAGCGCTGGCAGGGGAGTGGCAGTGTGGCAGAGGAACTAGCACGAGGGAACATGAATTATCTATTTTAGGACACTCTGGAGATGGACTCTGCAAGAATAAAAACTGCAGAGAAAAAAAAGGCAGGACAAAGAGAGAAAAAAAATGGAAGGAGGAGAAAAGTGGAAAGATAAAATGCAGCCAACATAAACAGAGAATAGGAAAAGGGATGGTGGGATACAGCCACGTTCCCTGGAATGAAAAAACAGCAGAAAGCACCATGCACAAACTGTCTTGACACGGACTCAAAATCTGGACTGTCCTGCCAGGCCAAAGCAACATCTTGGTGACATACGCTCTGGCCTTACCTCTTTATTTGGAAACCAGTGCTATTGCCATGTTCATGAAATGACATGGTGGGGCTAATAGATTACATGATTTTTGTGACCTTTCCTCTAGGTCTCCTTTCTGAAGGAAAGCCTCCTTTCTGGCTGAAGGATTCATCACAGTGCAGAAGTACCTCCTAAAGAAACAATGCACCTTCCATCCCCATTTAAAAGGAAGGTAGAAATTATACTCTAAGGAATGACACCACCCCAGTGCACTGGAGGACTTTGGTAACAATTTTCTGGTCTTGGTTCTGCACTCCAAACACTTCTGTTTCATTCCCCCATAGCTACTCTGTAGATAGAGGAGGGAAAGCCAGTGCCTGACACTGCAGCCTTCCTGCTGGATTGTGCCTTGTGGAAGTTGCAGAAGAGCCCCCTACACTCACATCCATACTGGGTGTGAGTTTCCATAAACTCATTTTCCATTTCCATAAAGCCCTTATATTTGTATGGGACTCCTAGGGAACAGACATTCTCTAAAAGGGGCCTAAAGCCCATCTGTAGAATGTAATGATGAGTATCTTTTGTCCTCAATCCTTCTCAAACATTTTTCTATCTCCGATGCCATCGTAGGTGGGACTAATCCAAGAATCAGAGACCAAGCTCCTAATAAAAGGACAGGTCCCCTCCACAGAAGGGAGACTTTTCCAGATTTTGATAACTCTTACCCGAGTTTAACTGAAATTAAAAAGTAAATAAACCTACTGTCAGGTGGCATTTTCCATTTCCCCTTGCAGTTGCTCAGGCTCACAAGGCAACGGGAAGCCTACCACAGTCCAGGGACTTACAAACGTGTGCAGCGAACAGTGACAGTTACAAATACTTGAGGACTCAATTCAGGTGAACCCACTAACATCAAAGCTATTTCTTCTTTAACACCTGACAGAGTCTCACAGGTTTAAGTAAGGTAGATACCCTTCTAGTGAACACTTATATAGTATCAGGTGCCCATAGGTCAGTTAAATTCATCATTTACCCTTGGATATGCTGGGGACCAGTTACCTGCTCTGAAGCAAACTTTTCGTGCTCACCTATTCAGAAATATACAGTGCTACTTCACAGACAGAATGGTCTTCATGTGAAACAAGATCTGCTTTCAGTGGGGTCTACCCAAGCCTGTGCTTACAAAAATCATCATGCCATGCTGTCTTACGAGCTTTACATATTTCCTACGAATTACAGAAAGACATATTCTCAGAGAAGCAACACATGGATTGCAAACCACACCATTATAACAGGACACAATGGCCGTGCAGGTTAATAGCCTGAAAATATAAAATGAGTCTTTTTTGTAATTCCCTATAGTTTGTTCGTTTGATTAATTGGGCCCATTCAATTTCCATTTAAGACTATTAAGAAGTCTGTAGATCTAGCTATTTTTGTCTGCGAGACTCAGCTTGGAGATTTCAGAAGCTTAACATTCTAGCTGCATGTCACTGCCACCATTGTCTCTTGTCACAATTCTAATTCTATGTTCTGATAATAAAATTTCATTAGTGTCTGCACATCCTTTGCCTTACCTTTGAAGTACTGTCTTGTGCTGAAACGATTAGCAGTACTTTACGTCATATCACTTGACTGTTTGACAGCCATTGTGAGTGAGCTAAACGGGGAGAAATTAAAATTTCTGACAATTTCCATTACATCTAAATTGATGAGAAATTAAAGGATATTTACTTTTACAAATATTAAAGGTTGTTTAAAATGTAAACTGACTTCATTTTATTAGTAGATTCCACAATGTGCTAATTCAAAATGACTGCATGGCCTTATGTGAATAAATTACCAACTCATTTTCCAAAAGCGAAGGACATTTCCTCCAGGCTGCTTTTTGACTGTTTGTGTCAGCAGCAAAAGAAAACAAAAAAACTTATGAATATTTCAGATCAGAAGATATTCCTTGGTGCCTTTATTCCTTGTTTAATCTCAACAGAATAATGAGGTTATTCCTGTAAGATATAATTTTTTTACATCATAAGAAAAAGCATACCGTTAAGCATTGAGTTTATCAAATGATGTTAATTTCTCTTGGGAGGGGTTCCTCCTTGATCAATGTATTGACCCTTCCTAATCCAGACAATTACACCCTATGTGCCCATCCAGACAATGACTGAGCTTCATTTTAAAACTGGGTTAGGTTTTTCTATTCCCCTTCCCCTATGCACTCTGCACGAGAACTCCCTGCTCTGATAGGCACATACATACGCATATACCATGACTTTGCAGACAAGTAATATATACCATGACTTTTTATATACCATGACTTTGCAGACAAGTAGCTGCGTTATTTCCAAATAAACTGGCCTTCTTTCCCTCTGAATTCACCAGCCAGCCTTCCAGGCCTTGCTGGCTGGCCACCAAGTTAGACCACCTATGCCATGACTTCAGGTCACAAGGCTGAGGGTGTTTGGGGTCACAGTTTCTTCCAGGATTCAGTATTTCCTCAAAACTAAGTGGCCATTACCATGACAGTCTCTGAAGAGACTTCAAACACTTAAGGAAAAGAGATCATAAAAAGCTTAGTACACCTGCATGGGCTTGTGGGGTGCCACCAGTTCGAACACAAAGACGTTGCTGAACTCTGGTTTGTCATTTAACCACCCAGAGCTGTAGCTCAGTTCTTCTGCTGGTTTAAAAACCAAGTTAGTACAGCTGCCTATAGTTATTTAGGTTGCAGGTTGGGAATGAGTGTTGTTAGCAGTATCATGACTTTATCTCAGCTGAAGTACTACAGGGAGGCCAGACTCTCCTATACATTTTGGATTTCAGCCAAGAAAATCTGGTCATGGCTCCTCCACTCTAAAACCTTTCCTTTGAATCCCCCGTCCCACTTCCACAATAGCTTTCTTGCCAGACTACTGAACCTCCATTCCATAATTTATTAGGTTTTTTTTAATCTTGAATTCTTTCCAAGACTTTTCTTAGTGTCTAATCACAGCTTTCTTCACAAACTTTTTTTTTTTTAAAGGTCTCTGCACAAGGCCCAAAGACAAACACTGCTCCTAAAATTCCTAATGCTTTGCCTTGTAGGCACCTCTTTTATGGACTCCATTGTAGACAGCATTCACAATATCCTTCTAGGATGAAACCCCGAAAGCCTGTTCATAGTCTGCTGGCATGTTGAATGCAGCTTATTCCATGAAGCCTGGCACCGATAAAATGGGCATAATAGCTACCTACCACATAGGATGTTGTAAGGCTTAATTTATTACTGCTGTAAAGCATTTTAAACCCTTAGAAGAAGGGTGTTACGGAAACGTAAAGCGCTATTTGTCTGGCTGAGAGCTCTCTTGTAACACTGGTCTGCTTGAAAAACAAAGAGGGAGGTAGGGAATCAGTGTCTTACCAGGCATTTTCCATTAAGGAAAAAAAGTACTGCTTTAATTTATTTGGTGTCAGCATACATAGAAGAGTCTTGGTGATGGAGAAGGAGGAAGAGTGGTGACTGTGTCTATTCCGTAAAGCATACGTGAATAAAAGATTACTAGGACATGGAAAAGCATACAAGCTACTTCTCACCAGCTAAGCACATTTCCGAGAGAAAGAGATATGCAAATGCAGGAACTTTTAAAACTTTAAGCCCTTCAGATACAAGCAAATCATTATGAATAATACAAACTGTAAGAAACACTGAACGAGGATGTGAAAACAGAGAAAGATTACAATGTTTTTGGTGAGTTGTCTGTAGGCGAGTGCTTTGTTTTGTTGGGATTTTTGAGAAGGAAGAATCACAGCAGTAAATGCAACCATGTTCAGTGGCTGCCACCAAAGCTCACTGTGCTTGAAATTCTTTTTTACATGCTTTGCTGAATCAGGAGTCTAGCACATGAAATACACTTGGATCTTGACAGTGGTTCAAGTCTTCTCCTTAAAGTCAAAGACCATTTGGGTTTTTTTTGCTTTGATGCACCATCAAGCTCATGCACATTCTTTGTCAAAATATATCCATATAATAGGGTTATAATAAATGGTTCTTTTAACAGTTCATTTAGGATTCCAAAATGATGAGGTTTGCAAAATGCAAAGAATCACATAGATTTTTTTAAGCAAACAAACTGTAACAACCCCTGAATTAATACTACAACTGAAAGAAAATTAAATCTGAGATAAGTTTACGTGACCTAAAGGCTTTGGGGCAGCACACAGCAATATGCTGAAGACAGAATCATAACCACAAGCTACATTTAGGGCTCAAATCACGTATGAGTGGCACATTTCAAATGTTCTTCTAATCCTTAAAATAGGTATGTACTTACCAGATACTGACAAACAGCCATAAATGAGTAAAGAAAGATTTCTTCTTGTTTGCATTTGATTTTCTCTTGCATTCTATGTCATGTCCAGCTTCTGCTCACATGCTACTGAGTCAAAAATAGAGCTGTTCCATAAGAGATGTCGATGCATGGTATTTTTGATCTGCCCAGAAGACAACACAACATGTGACAGCACATATTTCTTACAAGGTTTTCATTGAGTTCACTAGAAATCCCCATATAGGTGCTCATAACTTGGACTCTACAGTTTGATTCCAAGAATCAGAGGTTGTACATCTCAAAAGGACCTTTAAGACCCTGGGCTGCCCTCCAGCAAAACAAACACCACAACATTCCTCTAGCAAATTGGAAAGATTCAGAGAAGCATCTCAACTTTCAGGAATATATTTAGATCAAACTTCCAAACCTCTTTCAACAATTCAAAACCAGAAATAAAACTGGCAGGTGCATCTTTTGCAATGCCCTGTAACATAAAAATCATGGGTCATTTAATTGAAGTGATTGGAAGTCAAGAAGATAATCTAAATATATACAGCCATTCTGTGAAGCCTGCTACGTTGCAGCTGGGCTTCCAAAAAGTCTGCTGTGAAACTAGTAATAATATCTAAAATGAAATAGCACGAAATGAGCCTTCCTTTAAATTCTGATGAAATTTAAGACTGGCATTAGTATATATAGTGGTGTGTATACATATATATATATATACACACATTGCCCAGAATTCAACTATTGGAACAAATCATTGCCAGAATATCTTAGGTGAATTTACTGTGCACCAGCTTCACAGCAACTTGTCTGTGTCTGTGCTCTCCCTCGCTGCACGTGTGCTAACACTGCCGTATAGATAAACGTACAGACATCTGTACCCTGAGTCCACACCTTACCTTGCCTCACACTAATTTGTGTAAGCATACCTGGAGAAGGGATTATTGTCACGATCATGTCAACAGACATTGATCAAGGCACTTACACAGAGAGTACATGTTGCGAGTAAAACCATGGCTTGCTCTAGGTTGGACATGGGATATCGGTACCAGTGAAACGGCAACACTCTAGCTTCCAGGGAAGACACAGAATTCATAATGTCCCGGCACCACTCTGCAAATGTTTGCCTCAGGGGTATCAGATCTTTGACAGGTGTTTCTAAACAGCGCAAGGGCAGGCAATTCTGCCTTCAGACCACAGCCCTTCCCCATACAGAAAGAATTGTTAAGGGAATTCAGCCCACAATTGGTTGGTATGCTGCCTACCCTTATCACCAGTTTTGCAGTGTCATTTCTGCACTTTTTTCACGGGCACTAAGGAAGGAGCCTAACCAATTTAAGTAACCCACTCTAATTGACTTTAGCCTTGGAAATTTCGATCTTAACAGAACAGTTTCACTGATTGCATAGTGGCAAATGGAAGATTGTCACTTGTTTTTAAAGTGCTTGCTTTTTACAGTGAAGAGCATGAAGTGTACAGCAACGTTAACCTTCCGGAAACACACAATATTTAAATTACACTGCTCAGAGCACAGTAATTGAGCCAAACAGACATAAGTTCATATCCACTGAGCTTTCAACGTAGCAAATGCTCCCATCAATCCCTCTGAAGTGTCCTAAGGATGGTTCATATGCCCAGAATATGTATTTTTTTTTTTCCAACTCTAGCAGTAGATTTAATAAACTAATAACTTGACCTTACAAGTCTTACCTAAGCCACGTACTGCAGGCATATTCAGATTGTTGGCTAAATCAGATCTTTCTAACATACTTAGCTAAAACTCTGAGTAAAAAATACATTGCTTCTCTGTAGTGTCTTTGCCCCATTCTTGAGTGAGCAGACTGACAGGAGCCCATTTGTTAAACTGCCATGTTTATGAAGGGCCACCACATTATTAACAAGCATTTTAAGGAAAGATTAATCAATCACTCCAGCGTCCCCTATTTGTTTATGACCTGTACCTAATAGCAGAAACAATGCTTTCCACGAAGACTGTCATGATGCTTCTTTCTTCAGAGGCCCAGATTCCTATTCATTAGCCTTTAGCTACATTATTTGCAAAAAAAGCATGATAAAGAATGACCCGCTTACCTACAGAGTTCCTCGAGAAAAAAAATACACTTTCATTTCTGTTGTAATTTTCCAAACATCTCAATCCACTTTGCACTCATATATGAATATTACAGACACCAGAACACTTAGTTGCCACACAGATGTTGTTACCAGATGTCTCAGCCTGGGTGCTGCTGGATTCCAGGATAAATGAATACTAATATTCCTAGAAAGAGGAGGACTGTCTTGCCTGTAAGGTAAAGCCAGGGCACATACTTACTTGTTACACACCACTGGAATGACTCTGGCATCAAAGGTACCTACAAGGATGCTTTACACCAAGAAAACAATATGGTAACTCCTAGCTACTTATCATCTTGCCATGAAACATAATATATATCTAACATACCTATGGTGGCATTTCCAGAGGCTTCGAGAAATGCAGCAGCCACATGGTTCTCCCTCCCCTTTACTTTTTATGTCATGCACTGAGTTTCTGGAATCACTGCACTTTGTCGCAGTTGTGACATTTTAAGTTCTTGCAGGGTAAAGTGTAACCTCTACGGAGAACCTGCACGTGGTATATGAACCACTACTGTGTCTCCCTCATCTTGGAAGCAAGACACATTCACCCCTTCTGAGAATATCAGAAAGTGCTGTGCTCTCCCTGCTGGGTTCCACAGGCACAAAGCAGATCAGGCAGAGACAGAAGCAAACACATTTATTCATCTAAGAAATCCAAACATCCTCTTAAAAATTAAGGTCTAAACCATCATTTGAGAGAAAGTGTATTATATTCATAAATAAAAATCTGTGTTATCTTTTTAGAATCCATGGTTAAGCATTTTTTGTTTTATTGACTTTTAAAATCTTGCTTAACTGACAAACTCTCTATAAGCAGGAAATGAGCAGATGCTCAACGTTTTCTATCAGTTATCCTGTCAGCCTATCAAAATGACATACTGAGGCTTAATAACAGACCTTTTAATAAAAGTTTTATAAGCCCAAGTGTAAAACACATGCTATGTCATGAATACAAATGTTTTCTCAGTGCCAACTGAAGCCAGTTTTGCTGGCTTTTTGCAGAACAGGTATCTCAGAAGCAACTCTGTCCATCTCGGATAATGCCAGAACCTTAATTCTACTCACTTTAATAACAAATTAAATTCTATCCACTATCCTGAGCCCCCACACTCTTCCAAATTAAATAACACCACCTTTTCACACTGCTTCTACCTGTACCTATCATATCCTGTATGCGGGAATAACACCACCTACATTTATGCACTCTCAATTACACATTTCTAATGGATGAGCCTAAAGAATCCTCATAAGCAAAGAGTTGGAATGTCATTCCAGACCCAAATTTTACTGTTTTGAGTCTCTCCCTAATCCCAAATGCAATGTAATGTGTCACACAGCAGGCTAGCACACTCTTCTAAAATAAGGTACTTGGGGAGATATTTTAACTGTATTTTAACTATTTTAACTGTAGGCTTGTTCTAGGGGAAGAAAAGCTGATGGTCTAGATCCTGATTCAGCAACATCCATGTTGACTGGAACAGAACTGTTATTGAAAGCAGGCATCATCTGAAGTACCTTGTAGAATTTGTCCCTAGAAGGTATAAATGATATAGCCAGAAAAAAGCCTTTAGACATAAAGGTCTTTTTCTGCTTCAAAAGCACCCTGTTCTCAAATGAATTCTGCTGTGTAAATACACCTTACTCCTGACCACTGTGCTCATCTCACTCATAAAAAAAGCAGTTCAATTTAAGAAAAAGCCTTTTAATACATCGTTTAACACCCTAATCCTTCCTACGAGTATTGGCCAATTAAAAAGTCTCATGTTTATTTTCTTTCTTATTCTAGGCAGACTTGTTTATGGTGTTCTTTCTCAAGAGAATAAAGCAATATATAGCCACCCTCCTCAGACTAGAATAAAACCCTCTCAGGAACCCTAATTATACCTTTTCCTCTGTAAATTTTTCTCATTTGGAGTCACAGAGCGCTCCTGAAATCAAATGCTAGTAAGAGCAAAAGATCAGGGTTGTTATTATCAAACGTTTACATGGTGTGCAAATTTACCTAATGCTTTACGAGCAGAGATAAGCGATACCTCCCGCCCCAGAGAGCTTGATAAGAGGCAGAGTAATCTGAAATTACTCACTTCTGTCCCATGATCAGCCTGCAGTAAAGGACCAAGCCGCTTCCTTCCCATCCGACAGCAGGTGGGGCTGCAGCAGTGCCGACCTGCGCTCGGGGACGGCTGGGGACGCGCGGGCATTGCCAACCCTCCGCAGGGAACCCAGGACCGCAGCGCAAACGGCCTGATTCGCAGGGGATTTATTCCGTCACATCCGGAATAATAATATTCGCATTCCGATTTATCCCGTTGGCCTCAGCAAGGTTTACGGGAACCGCAGTGTGCTTTTTTGTGTGTGTCTGAAATAACCCAGGACCGCAGCGCAAACGGCCTGATTCGCAGGGGATTTATTCCGTCACTCACGTTGGCCTCAGCAAGGTTTATGGGAACCGCAGTGTGCTTTTTTGTGTGTGTCTGAAATACAGAGTCAGAAAGATACAGGTGCAGGCTCTTCCCAAATCTGGATCAGATCTTTAGTGGCAAAGCTCCACCGGCTTGTGATAGGAAGTTGAGGAGCACACCTGAATGACTCCTAAAAAAAACCTTCTGTACATCTCATTTAGAACACATATTGCAGAGCAAAGCTAACTATAACACAAGGGCTGACTCCATGTGCAGATTTTTCCCATTACTCTATCAAAGTCAGCAGCCTGTAGAAATTATGTTCAAAGTAGAATGCAAGAAAAAGTCCTGAGGACAGATCTTGATTATTTTCAGGTCTAAAGGTCCAATTCTGCTGGACCGAATGGGAAGCTGAGTCTTTTTTCAAGAGAGGGAATAGGCACAGAAAGGTGGTGTTTGGTTCAGCATCCACAAGCCACCTGCCAGGACGAGAGATCCAAGTTGTAGGCTCCACCACGCAGGCACAGTTCAGCGGGGAGAGGTACTGGCTGCCACTGCAGAGCCCAGATGTTCAGCTCAGCCCTGCGGACCTTCATGAACCTGACAGCTTACATAAGCCATGCCACAGGGTAAAACATGAGAGCTCCAGGGATCAGTCTGTGGCAGGTAACATCCATATATTGTTGTTTGAGGCCCAGTTTTCACGCTCCATTTCTACCTCTTCTGAGTCAGTGGCAGGTTGTCTGCAGCATGACACAGTCTCTGCGCCAGCACTTTGCTTTCCAGAGTCAGGCACCTTGGGAGGGCTGAACAGTCTTGGTCAGTGTTTTTCTGGCCTAGACTCATACTTCCAGCACTGGAGTGGAAGCATCACTTTGCCCCCATCCCTCCTCTGATATGCCAGCCATGTAGTTGCTCTACATAGAAGCCAGTCTCCTCTTTTTTTTTTGCCTCATTTTCTATCTTTAGTCTCTTAGCACTGATTCTGTATGTGCTAAGGATGTTCCTCCAGAACACTCTCACTCTTTCAGCTAGCTAAAACAGGTGCATCCCATCCACAGCAGCGTGGTACTCGGGACAAGCTGAAAAACCCACGCACGAAGTGGAATGCATGTTGTGGCAGTTATTTAACTTGGTCATCGCTAAGTAGCAATTCACTCATTGTGAAATTGTTAACAGCTACCTCAGGGTATCCCTGCAAGCAGCAGTTGCTGCAGTTTCAGCATACCTTGAGATATATACACAAGGTCTCTGGAGACTTTCTAACTTGGTTGCTAGCCAGTGCGGCTGCATCCTCACTGCTATTATTACTTCTACCAGTAAAATTAAGACAGACCAACATGCTACAATCACACCTTCATTTTGCTGGGTAGACCCATGGAGATAAAGACAGCCCCAAATCAAGAGAGAGTCCCTGATCACAGTGAGAGGCAGACGCATAAAAGACAGGCCAAACTGCAAATTTCAAGTGAATGTAACAATTCAACTCTTCGAAGAGGCACACAGAACCAAAAGATGCTAAATGTAGCATGTGGCTGGCCATGTCTCAGACACCACTGAGGTAGATGATACTGTTTTCTGTCAAGCGTACAGCACCTCTCAGGCCCAGATTCCCTGACAGCGAGCCACAGGAGGACAGCAACAGGGTGTGGAGAACAGGAACAGTAAGAGGGCATGGTGCCAAGCTAAAGGCTCTCTTGACCTTTTTTCCACTGAGCGATGCTACCTTTCCTCACCTTTCCATCACCTGCACGATGCTCCTTTGTGTATGGCCATGCACAGCTCCCTGATGGCCCCAGTGTCTGAGCTTGGAGAGATGGCAGGGTTTTCCACTCACACAGGAACAAATAGCCACATGGAAGCATGAGGGACAGCCAAAGGAAGAAACAAACTGTTGGAGTCACCTTCAGAGGGAAAGCAGACCAAAGAAAGCATTGCTCTTTATCAAGCAATTTTTGCACTCCCTGTAAAATGCCCAGCTACTGTAGAGGCACTCCACAGGGAGAGGAGAAAGTTGTTGCTGTCTGAACAACGGTTAGCAGAGCTTCAGATTCACATACACCTGTCAACAGACGGCCTGTTTCCTCATTGACTTGTATTGCACTCGGACTGCAAGGAGCCTTTGAAATCAGAGGGTCTGATTCTTCCCCAAAGCCATTTTTACACCAGGCCAACCTCACTTTTTTTCAGAAGGCTTAGTCCCAGTTTGCACCTTGCTTGAGTGCAGAAGCAGGCCCACAAATATTTCAAGATGCTGCAGCGATGCTGAATCAGTGTCAACATTTTTTCAAGAGGCATCATTCCAAATAGATGTCTATCCCTCACAGAAGGGCACACTCTTAAAAGTGCTAATTAAGAGGCAGCACTACAAAAAATGCTGTAAATATCAATATGAAGTCTTTAGCAGACTTTTGGCATCTGCTTGTGGAGGGTTTGTTTTTCATGGGAGACAAAGCAGTGACTGCGTGCAAATTACTCTCCTGTTAAGTGCTAAAACGTAATAATGTACCACTCCAGAACATGCATAGAAATTACTGCTTTGCCATGTATTTTGTACTAAAAGCAGTAACCTAATCATCTCAGTAAAGCTGAATGGGCTGTTATGCACCCTCAGCACAGCCCAGGAGCTCTTACACGTTATGATTTGGAATTGGTAATTCACATTTCTCACAGAAAGCCAAGAGCAAGGGGCACAGAGAAACTCCCTCACCCATATCAAATGAATACCTGTGAAGAAGCCCAACTACACCACTTTGAATAGCATCCCATGCTTAGCCCTTGCGGCAGTCAAGGCTGCAGTATCCAAACAACAGAACTGGTGGTCCACTCTCTCCATCCAGCACTCTCGGGCTGCACTGGACTGCAAGGAGCCTCATCCACAGACGAAATTATGTAGCATTCAAAAACCTCAGGACACCCCTAACTCCCATGTGCACCACAGAAATCCAAGAAGAGGCCTTTTGCAAAGGGGATTTCTTCCTTCCCATCATGTGTGCTTTGAAACATAGCAGTCAAAACCTGGCCTCTTGTGAAGAAGCCGGCATTTGCCAATGCAACACTCTCCTCCCCCAGACACTTTTGTCCTGTTCCTCTAACTCTGTCCTCTGGAGTTGCCAGCACAGGGCAGAGGTTGCTGCCACTTATCTTCTGGGGAAACCCCTGCTAGGGAGGGTGAGCTATGGTTTGAGGACTGGCACATCCAGCATTTGGCATTTCCTCGCTGTGGTTGCCCTCAGAGGGGGAAGTTGACTTTGGCTGGAGCATTGTGTGTTCTGGCTAACCCAGCTGGCAGACAAACCCCAGGGACTCCTGGCAGTGCAAACCAGCTCAGCCTGAGGTTGCACTCCCACATTCAGGAAAGCCTGGGGCAGAGACACCATGTCCACACAGACCCCAGTCTTCACTGCCCCCATAAAAGCACCAGCCAGCTTACGGTGAGGTCAGTGCCAAGGCTCCGGTACGAAAGGGAATCTAGCTTGCTCAGAACAGTGTCTTCTGTGTCACTGCCAAACCCCACAGGATCTCGGGTCCAGCGTTAGCCATGCTGCTGGTGGTAGTATACATTTACGAGGCCTGTTGTGGAGGCTCTGCCATTTACTGCTTTGTTCACTCAAGAAAGTCAAGTTCGCTTAATCTTATTGTGTTAATAGATCTAAATATGGACATAAAGAACTTGAGCATACATAAGCACAATGAATATGAGTCTCTCATTCATTCCTGCATAATACACGGTAAACTGCCAGTGCAGCCCTTTCAGCTTACTAACATCTTTCTTTAGACTTGGCCTCACAAAGATTACGTTCCCTGCTCGGCAATTCAACCTCCTTCTAATACTTTTAAAACAGAGGAGAGGCCAAGACCCCAAGAGTAGATGCCAAAGATCGAACGGTTGGCTCTGAAATCAGATGAACTGCAACAGCCAGTAAAGCAAACAAACCATGCCAACAGTGCTGCTCACAAGCAAAGGAAGTACAGTTTCTGTTCTGGCACCCACATAGCCCAAACACTTGTGCACACAATGCGGATCTCTGGAAAGCAACAGCAGCTATCTGCTTGGAAGGAGTCTTTGCTACTTGGAAGTTTTTCAGGTTTTCTTGATGCTGTGGCTTTTCTTAAGCTTCCCTCACCCTTATGGTCATTTTGGAAAAATAAATTTACAGGAGCCCTGGCTCTCCCCCTTACTGGACTCCAGAAAGCTGCAGCAGCTAAAGGCTGGAATGCACTGGATGATAATTTGTTTTTTCTAACAAAAAAGGACTTCTATTTCCCTCTGAACCACACTAAGCACACATCAGGAAATGAGCATTTGCAAGGCTGAAATCTCAGCATCGAGCATTATTTAAATTTGTAGGGCTATTTAATGTTCATCACACACTTGATCCTAACAGTGCAAGTGATTTTCTATCAGAGCATTTTTTTTCCACTTCAACAAGGAAAACTGCCCCTCCAAATATAGGCACTGCTTGTTATTTTGAGGCAGTGAGGCAAAACATGCAGCACACAGACCACATTTGGCTTGCTTAGCAGATGTCTACAGATCACTTGATGTTAATTTCAACATAAAAGCTATTATATTTCTGGCCTTGCCCTATTAGTTGTTAAATAATTATTTATGCTTGGCAGATAAATTCTAGGAACCTTGAATAAAGCCCATCAACCCTACTAAACTAACCATATTTGACACAACAGTTTTCACTCATAGAAGACCCTAGATGTAATGTTTGTTGCTTATATCATTCTGTTTCACAACCTAAAAGGTAATCCCATATTTATATTTAAACATAAACTGCATGTTATATGCATTCCAACATTACTTCACAGGCAAGGAATTAGCTTGTCTGGTTCACTGACATTTACAACTGTGTACCTAGAGCTAGTTTCAGTTCATAACTCAGTTTATCTAAATAATCTCCTATTCACTTCACAATTCTGGCACTAGTTAATATATTTTTCCATAGATGTTTTTGGCTTTGCCTATCTAGATGGCTATAGTCATGTTCAGCTAGGGACTGGTGTGCTGCAGTCTTGATGGCTACAAAACAGAATAATTAGTAGAAATGTAGGTTTCCCTTAATTAATATATTTAAGCAGCTAACCCTTCTTACGTGAGCGCTGTTTACACACACTCAACACTGCAGTTGTGCATTCTGGTTGAATGGTTTGTAAGTTCCAAATAGCCAATCTACAACAAAACTCAGAAAAGGTATTGAGTGCAAGGCCCTGTATGAAAGTCCTTCAACCAAGTCTTTGGGCATGTTGTTGTCTGAAGACATTTAGTTGATGTGCTGTCCTTTCTGAGCATATTTTAGTGTAATTACACTTTTGTATCCTTAACAGACAAGTTAGAATCTAAAGACTTGGAAAAATGAGGAATTTGAATGTTTCACTGAGGAGAATGCATTCAATATGCCTATTTCTATTTCATTTGTCTGGTTAAAAGAACACAGCTTCTCTATTATTGCAATAATGTACATTATGTCTGCATTTAAGGCTGTGTGCAGTTTATGATTTGTTTGCATGATAAACAGATAAAAATTAGTGATCCAAAAAACAAGGAAAAGGAATTCATATTGCTTATGGCATACTGCACTTCCTGCCCCAAAATCTGTGCAGCAGTGTTTTGCACTTTTAACAATTAAACTAAACTCACTAAAGTTACTAAAAATGCTTTCAGCTGATTTCAGTGGACACTGGACAGACTGCCTTCACAGCTGATGTACCTCTAGCCTGAGGTAGCTTAATTTCAGTGCGTAATTGTGCCGTATGTTATCAATAGAAAACGTCTAAGCTTAGAGGCAGTTTCTCACCTCAGTTTCCAAGCCAGCATTGTTCTGCTTCTCCCAAAAAGCCAAAATGCTTCCTGAGGGCTAAGTGTTCATTTTTCTTCCTACTTGAACCCCAAACCAGAGGTGTGAGCCTGCAGCATCCAGTATTTGTCAGGCCCCAGTGTTTGTGAAAACGAGGACCTTGGTCCAGGCAGGGAAATCACTGTCAGGTCTGCAAGCTGAGGGAGAAGAAGAACCTGGGGGCAGCCACTGGAACATGGATGATGGCCACGGTTGCTCATGGCCCCGCCAGCCTTTCAGAGATCTCTACAGGAGTAAGGGAGGAATCCGCAGGTGTTTCAGGGAGTGAGCTGTTACCTGGTTTCTCCTGCCATTTCTCCCCTGGCACAGCACACACAAAATTGTCAGCCTTAACCAGAAGCTTGCCATTTAATGATACCCTAAGAAAAAGCTAGGAAAGAAAGCTGAATTCCCCCGTTCCCCTGGATACCTACATTCCAGGCTGCTCTGCAGCTATGGCCTTTAAGCATCTCTCAGCTCTGTGATGAGCCCCCTCTACACTTGACCTTTGCACATGGAGATTTTAACCCTGGATTAAATATGATCAAGAGATGAGAGCTGTGGATGTTGTTCCACTTCTGCACCCAGGAAGCAGAGGTTGTGGCCAAAATCAGGGCTTATTGCAGGGTTGGTTTTACAATTATTATTAATGACAAGCCAATTTCTCTCCGTTGATGTCTGCTGCATGTGATAACGCAGTGTTTCCTTGAACATCATGTCATAAACTAGCAAAGGTGAGCAGCTGGTGAGGCGGAAAAAGTGAGGAGAAGAGACAGTAAATAAAATCATGCACATCAAATATTATTTATTAAACACATATGCTTTTTTGACATATGAATTTGATATTTCTTTTGCTTCCTGATAAAACATATCCGCTTGTTAAATACAAACAGCACAGCTGGCTAATATAGTGGGTTTTCACATGCTGGCAGGTTCCCTTCATTTTGTTAGCTAGAAGCAAATAAAAATGTGGAGTCTATGTAGCACGGGGAGGAAGGCAACACGTTTGCTAGGGCAGGGAACCAGAAGCATTAAAGCCAACCTTACCCCTGCATGTGGCATTAAGCTAGGCAGATCTTTCCTCGTGCACACTTTTTCCCTGTGATGGAACGACGCTGCAGCTCTGAGGGAAGCACTGCAATGTCAGCAGTTTCTGTAATGAACTTTTAAGACCAATTGAACGCCTGCGCGAGTTTCAATAACAACGGACACCTTCTCAGACATTCCTAGGTTACTTGCAGCCTTTTCATTTTTCAACCAGTGTTAATAATACCTCACTCTATGAATAAAAATAATGGATCAAAACCATAGAGAGATACACTTTAACAACTAGACCACAGGGAAACAAAAAAATATGGCAGTGATGATCCCCACTGCCCCCTGAACTTATTTAGGAAGAAGTCAGTTCAGTCCTGAAGAAAACTTCCTAGCCATGGAAAGCAGAGGACTGGATAATTACAGTCAAGTATTTTGTCTGGCTGTGATATTTGTCAGTCAAAGAAACCGGCCTATAAACAGGGTTTCAGGAGGTCTAACAGTGCTGTTAGGAAGAATTTTATTGTGAGGAGAGTCTGTATTTAACTTGCCAGGACCTCAGTTTGGCTATGCCTGTAATGTCAAGGCATCTACTATTCCCTTCAATGTGATAGGGAGCCTAAGGAGAGGCCATCCTCAGGCAATCACATGTTGAATACAGAAATAACAAAGAAATGTCCATTATAGGCAAAGTAGGCAGACAGGCAAAAACTCCAGCAGACAATTAGGCTCAATGGTTTCTGTCAGATGATGAAAAGCCTGACTTTATATATTTTTTTTTTTTTCTGATGCAGTTTGTTTTCTTAAGTAGGCATCCTAGCAGATGTTTTAAAAAAAAAAAACTTCAGTGTAAGTTAGGGATGTTTGTAGCTCCAAGCGCTGTTGTAAGGCTTAACAACAAACTGGGTTACCCGGACATGGGTACCTTTCAAATTCCACTGCCATCAATAGCTACTCTTGGCAGGCTGGCACTGCTACCAATGGGCAAAGTATTGAATTGCTAATTTACAGAGAAATTAGAGGGGAAAAGATTAAACCTTACAATCTGGGATTTGTAGGCAGACCTGTAGGAGTGGCAAACGCTCCTGTACAGATACCAGGGGATACAGACTGGCAGTATTTTACCCTCCAATTAATTAACACTTTCCACATCTCTTACCTCTAGCATGAATAAAGTTGCTCAGTGACTTCAATAATTTTGTTTCCACTCCCACCATGGTTCTGTTCAAGAGAGATCATGTTTTTATGGTGAAGACAATTCAGTGCTGGCCTAATGAATAGCTCAATTTGCCTTGAGAAAATTTTCCTTACAAACTGGGATCTGATTAAATCCATGCCTCTGGCTGCCTGCACAATCTCTCTCTGACTTTCTGCAAATCTCTACCCTCTTTTATCATGATATTTCCTCAAAAAAATGGCTGGGGCACTGCAGCCTTCAGTAACCAGTAACTTCAGCACTGATTGCAGGACTAACATCCACATTCCCACTATTTAAGCACAAAGCAAAAAAGAATTCAGCAACAATTTTCTTCACCAGAAAAGCAAAACCTTTACGTAAAGACATAAAATTTGCAGGCAACAAAACTGGTTAACAAAAGAGTCTAGTTACAGGTTATCTTATTTTCATACCTCCAGGGCTCTAAAGTTACACAAGGACTAGTGTATATGCAGATCAACATTCACATGAATTTTTTTGTTTCTCTTGCTTATGACAAAACAAGAGATAACTGTTACCAGCTTCATCTCTGCTATTTCTTCAGTAACAATACACTGGCCCAGATAAGTGTACAGCCACAGCATGTCTGCTTTGAAAAACAAAGCCTCTCTGCCATATCCTCTGTTAATGATTTGAGGAGGTTTACACCTCAATCCAAACATCTGTAGCTACACTTCCACCCCCACGTGCTCACACTCCATGTTTACAAATGGAAGAACTTGGGTTTAGCACAACACGGCCCCACAGTGTATCCAAGTCTCTAGACTTTTATGCCCTACATACACTGTGGAATTTCCACTGTGCATACAAAATTATTCATGACAGAAACATTGAAGGACTACCCTCCCCCTCCCTCTGTGTGAATACCAATGAGAAAATACCAAGAGGTTTTCTTTTCCTTCCTGATCATAGTGAGGAAAAGAAATTTAAAAACAACATGTATGGGGGAGGCGAAGGGAGAGTCACTGCAAAATGTTGAAGACCAGGGGTGCGAGTATGTACTTGTATTAACATCTTCCATCCCTGGAGCTGCAGTAATTTGCATGACATTATCTACCTGGGATGTTGCTATGGTTATCACCATACATAAGTAATTACCAGGGCAAATTGCACACACAGCGCACAGATTCATGCTGTCAGAAGCAAAGGATCTTTTTATGCACTTGAAAATGTAAATGTTTGAAAAAACACCAATCACAAAGATTCTTGATAAGAGAAAAACTTACACCACACTCCCGGTAGATGTAGAATGGTTGGTAACTATGCTTATTGACAACAGCGCCTTAAGGGCCAACTCAGCCCACACCCAGGTGATCCAGACACTGCACAGGCTCCATAGAAAATCAGTAGAAACAGTAACCAGTGGTAATAACCAGAAATTAATCAGTAGAAACAGTAGAAAACCCTGCCCAAAGAGTTGACAGCACAAGTAGTTGAGAAAGGTAAAAGGAAGAAGTGGTGTATCACACAGAGCAATCAAGGTTGTCAAACTCACGGTACTGGCATGATTATTTTGGGTAGACTATGTCAAGAAACTTGTTTCTGGCAAGCTAGGCACAAAAAAAGACGACAAGCAGAGAAGGGGGAGGGATTGATGTAGACTACACCCGTGCAAATGAATAAGGGACATGGTGCTGTGGCAGAGCAGCTCACCAGGACAGGCCAAAATTAAGTTTAATCAAAGTGGTTTTCAAAAAGTTCCCCCATTTCCCTTCCTGAAACATTTCTGCTGCGATTTGCAGGCTGGGATCTGATTCTGCCCCGATCTCCCTAACTTGCAGTTTCCCACAGGAGCAGAGATAAAAGTCACAGTCCATCCATGGTTGTGCATCCAAGCTGAGGACAGCAATTAACAACTAACAGAATTTGGCTGAAAGTGCAAATACAGGGTATCTAATGCTAGATCATCCCAAATAAATTAGACATAAAAAGCTCATTCTGAAATAATGCTGCAATTACATTTCCAATAAGATGGAGCAGCACTGTGGTATACGAACAGCTTGAGCTGCAGTCTATTTGTATAAATGGAAATTTTTCAACAACTTTGATGAAGGTATTCTCTACCCTAAGCAAAAGACACAATTTTAAGAAAGTAATGTTGCCGCTATCATCTGAGTAAAGCATATTATGCTAACTGGAATGTAAAATATAAAGTTGGAAAATACAAAATAGGCTTCTATAATTTAATTTGAGGTGACACACATTAGTCTCATACCTATCCAAACCAATCATATGCTCTGTGTACAGAGGAGTACTGTAATTTAGTTATTCTGCATTTACAGAGTAGAGTAGAATCGAGGAGAAAAATGTTATATTTTCCATTTCTAGCTTCTCTGAAAAACAAGTTCTTCTGCTTATTTAGAAATCATCTGCTTCTCACAGACATTATGCTTTAATTCCTAATAATATTAACAAAGTTATTCTCAAAGATCACCATTCTCCCTGAGCTGCAGAATCCATTTTTCCAGTGCTAAATAGGCTCCAGTCGTAGATGTAGCCTTTCTGAGTTGTCCCTAGGAAATCGGGCAGACTGCCACACTGACCCTAACAACAATGGTGCATCTCTGCACTCACCAACGCTAAGATCACTTGTGTTCCAGCACCCAGCCCAAGCAAGCCATCATTCCCTGATAACAAAGTGCCACCATGAGAGCCTGGGCTGCGGAGCTAAATCTACTCTCTCATTCCTCCAGGTTGCCTCAGGGGACTATTAATCATAGCTACATGAGACTCTGAAATGTACTCGATTTGTTGATGAGAAAACCAGCGAGTGTAGCAGTGCTTTACTTATTTACATAGGGATCTCTCTGTAAATGGAGCCAAGCTCCATGAGGTACCACATGTGAGTGGGAAATAAACACTTGAATTTGCAAAGGACAGAAGAAGCATCAAAGCCAGGATAACCGTGTCTTCGCATGATGGTTAGGAATGCCACACGGTCTGCAAAGATTTAGATGAGGCAGATGATTTCAAGCAGTTTTGCAGGCTAAAGATATATTTGTATTCTAAGAGCTGTTAGGTGCTAGCTACATCGTTCTTACTTTCACCATGTCAACAAAACCAAATCAGTCCTTAGGCCTGAATCTCCTTTTAGTTTTAATGTGGGCTTCAAAACTTAAGTAAGAGTATGCAAAGGTCCTTACGCAGACAGCTACACTACGATGCCCGGAAGGTTTTTGACTATTTCAGCAGATAAGACTTAAAAAAAAAAAAAAACCAACCTTATTGATAGAGATTATGTACTCTACAAAGAGCTACTGAAAGCGTGATAAGAACAGATATTAGACAGCAGGCAGTCAGAAAACACGGCATCCCTTAGGGATCATTTACATGACCTCAGGAAAGGCACAGTTAATGACAGCCAGAAGCAGTGACTAAAGATGCAAGCTGTAAGTGCAGTCTTATTAGGATAAATACAGACTGGAGACATAGTAGGAGATGGAACAAGTCATCTTTGACTTTATCCAGGTAACTGGGCCCATATGATGACAGGCATATTGCAACCAAGTATATTTCATACAAAACAGTTTGTTGACTGTAAATATATCAGTGAAAGGGAAAGTAAATATGTGAAGAGCAAAATGCAAGATGGAAAAAGTGAGATAAATATTGTTAGATTCAGGGGAAAAACGCTATAAACAGTAAGCAAAGCTCTTTGATTTGCACTGTTTTCCAGCCCATAAAACCCTAATATCTGCCAGCATTTCATTAAAAGCTTATAAACTACCCAGCATGCCTGCTACTGCATAAACGTATTGCTAAAAAACATTGTCGACGTCGCAGACCTGGTATTCTGCAGTGTTTCAAAGAAGCCTTATGTGTATAAAACTCAGACACATTATTGAAAGAAGTGTGGATTACAAAAACAGCACCTTAAACTCGAAACCTGATTAATAATTCAGTAGCAGTAGATTTCTCTCAGCAGAGATGTTCGTAGTAATACTACTAAACTAGAAAATGCCAATCTCTCAGAGAAAAGTATTCGGTATTTTAAGAAAGAAGTATATTTAAGAGAAAGCTCTTACCATTTTGTGAATTGAGTAAAAGGAGTAGAAAGCGTGACTTTTCACAGAGGACAGAGTTTAGGGTGTTTGATGAGGTCACGATAGCCCAACAGCAAAATTTGTAAACGTTAACCTGAGCAATACAAAAATCTGGCAATGCTAAGACTGGCCAGATCAGCAACTGTTTTGACTGAACATGTTCTCAGCATTAAAATCTCAGTTTTCAGCCCTCTGAGGACAAATAATCACAATATCCTTCCTTTTCCACAAAAAGTCATATTAGATCAATCAATTTTTTATTGTTACCAATGGTCCTGAACTAAGTCTAGCTGGATCAGAACATTCATGATTTCCCATCTTTCGTAAGATTGCTGCATTTCAGCGTTCACTCACACTTCAATCCACAGGGCAAAATTAAAGTGTTCTGATGGCCAGAACCCACACCCCTGAGGCAAACCCTCCCAGTGCCTGGAGGCTTTCAAACAGATGACCGTGTATGCACTTAGTCTGCTCTGCATTGCTATTACTGTGGCTTTTCTCACAGAAGCAGCTCCAAATTGTTCTGACAGAACATACAGATTCGTTTCCCACACCCCTCAAAAAACTTCACATCCTGCTACTAAGATCAAACATCAAGCTACAATGTTACAACACTGATGGGGGAATGGGCAGTAAAACATACCTGTTACCCATACAAATGGCTCACACCTCTGAACTACCAGCACACTCTAGCACCATGCGCAGCGAGAAGGTAAAAATTCAGTACCACAGCCCAGCCTGACCTCTGGGATAACATCAGAAACGACAGTATAGATGTAGGAATCAGGGACAGGAACACTGGAAGACTGAGACCAACAGAGAGCAGTATCTAAATTATTGCACGAATATGAGATTCCTGAATACGTCAATGAAAACTTTGTTTTTCAGGTGTATACGTAACGTAAAAACAAAAAACCAAACCAACCCAACAAACAACAGAAGTGTTGCATCTCACTAGCTTTGTAAACTCAGGCCCTGTTGGTACAACCAACGGAACGTTGTGATGCTGCACGTGGATATCACAGCCCTCACCAAAACACCACCGAAGCACTCGCTCAGCTGAGGACACACCGACAGACCCCGGGTGCAGAGCGGAGCGCAGCTCGTGTGACTGGAGTGAAAAGGGTCCTTTAGCCTTTTGCGCTATCTAGACTTCAGTAACAAACCAACACGTTTCAATGTTTAAACGTTTGAAATCTGCTTCTGTCTGCTATGGTTCTAAGGCAAAACCACCAGCAGCCCTGCACGGCTCTCATCCGTTCTCTGCACAAGTCACAAAAGACAGAAACCAGCAAACGCGGACATCTAACACCACCTCTGTGCTGTCATCATGGCCAAGCCCTGGGCCAGACAGGGTTCAGCTACACGAGGTTTAGGTCTCAGGGGTGTCTGCCAGGGTAACACCAGCGGAAGGGAGGCCACGGTGGGGTTCAGCATCTTGCACGCCAGCATCAGTGGCACAGCCAAAGGCCATAGGGTTTGTCTGTCCTGGGGTGACAAGCCAGATGTTGCAGTTTGAAAGTAGCAGTACCCTCAGGTCCAAAGTGACAACAGACAGACAGGTCCGTGTGGTGACGCTTACCTGCACGGTCTGGTTGATATATGGATTAAAACCGGACCCCTTCACGACAGGGTCATCAACGCCCAGCATATTGCATCTGATAACAATCCCCCTTCGCGGTGAAATTAAGCTATAACATAGGAAAAGGAAATATATTGGGTGCAAACCGAAATTACCTCTTTTACAATCTTAAGGAAAGTAAACTGGAATTTAAGTTAAAAACCAAACCCAACTTTTTTTTTTTTTATACAGTGATTTAGGCTTTCTGTCTCCTGCAACTTTCAGGATCCCCAGTTCACTTTCCCTTGCAGTCATAGCGACCTTGTTATGATAAATACCCTCTGCGAGCGTGCTGACAACCTTTTTTTCTACAGTTTTGGGGTATCAGCTTGCTGTTACACTCAAGACAGAGCTACAGGATGCGGTTTTAAGTGTGGGTTTGTTTTTTTTTTTTGTCTTGTTTTTAAACTTATGGCCTTATTGCTTGCCTTAAAATGAAAAAAACCCCAAACCCATACTTTTGTCCTTTCCAAGCCAATTTAGCAGGACAGCAGAAGCCAACCACCTGATGCTCTGTGACCAAACTACAGCGGATCACGGAGAAACGGACGCGCCCCGCTCTTGTGTGCT